>NW_024884141.1:2647824-2834879 GCF_019232065.1 Centrocercus urophasianus | reverse complement strand
CTCCTCTCCTCTCCTCTCCTCTCCTCTCCTCTCCTCCTGTATTGTTTTCTTCTTTTTTCTCCTTCATTCTAAGGATAAGTACCCTGCTTTTGGCCAGCTGTTTGTCCTCACCCAGAACTTCATACTGCATCAAAACAGTAATGATCAGCTTGAAAATGTTTTTCTTCCAAGCTGCATTAAAATCAGTGCTGGTACTCTTCAGAAGAAGCAAATTTTGCTTTGGTTCTCTATATCCCCTGGCAACCTAGCTTTCCATTGTCGCACACGTTTCCTTGCTACTCTCTCTAGACTTTCACTTTTGCATATGTGTTGATTCTCTGCTTCATACAGCACTAACTGAAGAGTTTGAGTTTTTCAATGAGGCAACACAGCCAGTTTGTGATCCAAGAATTTTTGAGGAGTATCTTGCAACCACAACTCTTCTCTGTCCCAGGCTTTCCCAAGAGATTTATCCCATTCAATCATAAAGGTTATAAAAAGCCTGTCACCACCCAGCTATATAATTATCAACGGTGGAAATAAGATTCCTGTGGATAAAAATGAGTGTGACAGCCTCAGAAACATTACTTACGATTCTTCCTTTACCAGCCAAACCTCAGAACATGCGCTGAAAGCGCTGTCATGACCCCAGGCCAACAGCACATTTCCATACTTGGCAGAATAGGTATTTTGGCTTCTGCAGTAAACAGAATAGAAAAGTTTACTTTACAAGGATTATAGCTATGCCTTTTGTACAAGCTTAAACCACGTACTATAAGCCACATGCCAAGCAGTGCTCTGTACTGGGCTATGAACTTAGGGCCCCTTTGTGTTGGAAAAGTGCAGAAGAGAGATGTGGGAGCTCATTCCTAATGGGAATGGAGTGAAACTGCCATTTCTTAATAAAAAGGAGTCCTTTTGTGAGTGTCAGTCCACTGAATCCATTTGTAACTGAAACCTGTTTTTTATCTCTCAGGCTTTGCCATTTCGGAATAAGGCAAAGCAAAAATGCCTTAAATACTGTATGGAGTGTGAGATGCAGCAAAGTGGCTATTTACATTTTCTGGTTCATGAGTGAAATTTGAAACGACTCTTGTTACGTGCTGAATGTGACATTCCCAAATGAGACAAATGGCTCAATCATCTAATTATTAACTCATGTGCTTCGAGGAGAATGTGTAGGAGGGAATTCATAAGCTGGAACTCCCTTAGCCAAAATGTAAATGGGACTGCAGTGTTGTGCACTGGGATGTGTGAAGCAGAGTATGCTTTCTTGTTAATTAACGGTGCGCTGGTGTGGAAGGCAGCAGCTGAAGGCAGGGTGCACCCTGTATATATTTCACTGACACTGTAACCCACATTTCTACAGCTCAGCCTTATTCTTGCTCTTCCTCTTTATTTAAACTACTTTGTGCTATGAGTAGGAATAAAGTTATGGAGTTTGCTTAAAAAAGGATATCATGATGCTTTTTATTTATATTGTTTGTGACATTTGTACCAGATTCGTCCAGAGTACTGTGTAGTGGAGTAATATTCCATGAGATGCAAGTTTTACAGGGAGAGGCAATATCTTTTATTGGATCAGATAAAACAGAAAAAAACTGTCAGGCCTTCAGGCATGCAGAACCTTCAGCAGGTTTGACAAAGAGGCAGAAAAGTCAAAGCAAACAACAGGGAATACAATAATATTACCTCTTATTTTATAGGTGTTTTTTTTTTTTTTTTTTTCTTCAGAAATATGAGCAAGACAGGTAAATAAATAGCAAATGCCCTCCTTCACCCTGCAGTTTTTTAGTTGATTTACCATTTCCATGAGAAATATTTGTTTTTCCAAAAATTGAGATTGCCAAAAACACAGTTATGAGGCCAAAAATATCACTTGTAAATGTTGTCCCCACTGCCTGTTAGCATTTGTATGTCTCCAGCTTTCCTTATCTTCTCTTGGCCGAGTTCCTGATTTCACAGAATCATAGAATTATTTGTGTTGGAAGGGACCTTTAAAAGCCATTTAGTCCAACTGCCGTGCAATAAACAGGGACACCTACAGCTCCATCAGGGTGCTGTAGGATGTATTTGCTATAATGTGCTGTGATCTCTCCTGGAGGAGAAGGCTTTTGCATCATGGCAGATGCAGGTTAGGTTGGCAACTCTTAAGTGGAAAAAGACAGAGACACAAGTAGACTCTAGTGTCATTGTGATTCGCATGAAATACTGAATTTTATTTATATAAACATGGATACACACTTTTTTGTTCCAGCATCTATATATTTACCTTTTATTGTGTTCTTTTTTTCCTCTCTTAAAATCTCGTTATGTTATCTTTAATAAAGTTCAGATTCAAAATGCTTGACCATCTAGAAAGAGTAAAATTCAGACAGTGCTTTATGCAAAGTATTAATGTGTGCCTGGTAATTTGAGAGCAGCCTTTATGGTAGACAATATTGATAAACTGTTCGGATCTGTGACTTATTTTTAAGCTGTAACATTTTAAGTGTTGTTGCACTAAACTCTGTGGTCATGGGCATGGGAGAAGGGTGAGAAAAGGGCTATGAATTCAAATAGTCACACTGCTATTTGTTGGACAACTGGGGGCTCAGGAAGGAGGCTTACAGAGGGCTGTGGGCACAGTTTTCAGCACTGAAAGATATTTGGGCTGGAGGAGGAGTTCCAGTGGTCATTGGTTGGTTGAAGTTTGCTGAAATGGCTGCTGTGACGATTTTTCTGAGCTGCTGCTGATAGTTAGCACATCTAGATCCTCTGAGAAGCCTCTTGTAAGAGCAAATGAAATAAATCAGTGGGCAATTTGTGCTCTTCATTGCAAGAAGCAGTCTTAAATTCCATCCCTTCACATAAATTTAACATCTTCCTTTACTCCCTGTAGGCACTGTAAGCACTGTTTCCTTAAGGGAAACGCCACAGACACCCACACATGGTTTTGGAGATGAAGTTGAGATGCTTTGCTGTGCTCTGCTAAGTGGCTGCTGTCAGCCTTGACAGCACAGGGCTTTCCCTGAGATTTTACTTGCGCTGTGTGAGCCGAATATCCCTGCAGCTCAGTTGTAAGGGTTTAAAAACAGCAAAATCTATAATTAAAGGAAGAAGTTTTTATAATTTCAGTTTTTTTGATGTTTGCTTTTTTTTTTTTTTTTTTTTTTTTTTTTTTGTGATACGCAGAGGGGATTATGCTAATTGTGCCCTGTCACTAACAAGCATGGCAAATGGAATTTTCTTTGTGCAGCTTCCAAATAAAGTAGCATTTTGTTAATCCAAAAACCAGTATAGCAGTAATTTAAAAGCCTCCCATATCTCTCAAAGCATATGTACCACCTTTTCTGCAAGCAGAGGGCTTTATTACTCCCATGCCATTCTGTATTGCAGAATTTGTGATGGTGCATTGCAGGTCGCTAGAGGAATCACTCAGACACATCAAATGAGAGTTCATCATTATATAAGAATTAACAAAATCGTGTTAAATCATGTTAAACCACAGGTTTCTTGTACTAGACAATCTTGATCAGTCTCCTATTACACCAACATCTTCAATATTTTCTCTCCCACTCAAGATTAGGAATAATCGTCCTGTTGATAGAAAATATTAAAATATTCAGCAGTGGACTTTCTGTCATGCAAAAACATGTGTGCTTAATATTTTATTATTTTCATAACACGTGATATTTGAAAAGTGGAGACAACAAACCACTAGAACATCCTGCAGCAAAGTCAGCAAAAAGAATATATATTTTCATAAACTTATTAGTTAAGTGTAAAATAAAACTAGCCAGACTAGGTCATAAGTAGCAAGTTTATCTTCAGGGAGTGGGTTGGTTGAAGTAGTCAAGAATTGCTTCTCTTAATTCGTATGTAAGAAGAAATAACAGAATTACATCAGGGTGAAATTAAACTAAACTTGTGGTACATTTCTTGATACACTGTGTGAATAACTTTTATCACCTACCCAAAAGAAAAAGGAATAACCGATATCTAATGGGCCGTTTCATTTGCTAGTCATTAAAATAATTACCTGTTAAGGTTTTGATATTGCCCTTTGAGAAACTTTGGAAGAGCCAGAGCCTCAGATGTGATTAGATCTCTGGAAAAGTTGCTCATTTCTTCCCAGTGGATCATCTCTAGTTGACTAGCAAAATTTACGTAAAAAATAGGGTCCAGCTGAGCTCTGATCACTTTCTGCTGAGTTATGTGCTTCAGTGCAAGTGAAGAACTGGTATGTGTTGTCAGAGTCAGACAGCAGGAAACACAGAAAAATGATTTGGATATATAGTGGAGTCCCTCAGTACCCATTTTCTCTTCTTGTTTCTTATTCAGAGCCCTGTTACTGTTACTTCCAGAATTTTGTTATAGTCACAAGATCAACTGTGGAAGGATTCAGGGCATTTTCACAAGGATGAGTATCACTGCTGGTTTATCTCACCATGAATCTGGGTATTATATGGATTCCTGGCCCCGGACACAGCCCATGGGAACAACTTAGCACCTCTAATGCAGGTATTCACACAGCTGAGCTGTGAGGACATGGAAGTTGGCGGCTGTGTTTTACAGATGCTTGACTGAGGTCAAGGTGGCTTAGGTCTGTAATACGCTTAATGACTTTACTGAAATGAAATGAGCGGAGTCTCGGTGATGAGCAGCATTTATCACAGTGGCGTTTGGAGAGAAGAGGGCAGAGTTGGGTTCTTAGGGCTACTTTACGTTAGAAGGCAGGGAGGAAAAAGCACCAAGTACTGATAGTGTAAAAATGCACTCTTTTCCCTCATATTCAAACCTACTGATTGCAGCAGTAAGTGAACTTCGGTGGGATTTTTATGAAATGGGACAGCACAAAGAGCTGTAATGTACTTAGCAGTGATGTCTCTTTAGGGGCATCCTTTTTTAGGCTAAAATATGCTAGTGCTTCCCTCCTGTCTGTTTTAATGACATACTGTTTCTTGGTATAAGACTGGCTTGATTTGTGTTTTGGGTATGCAGAGGATTTTGTGCATCACTGTCCCTCAGCAGAACAGTGGCTGAAAATAAAATCTTGTCAGCCTTAAATTGCCCCTTACGTTGCACAGGGAATGGTTCATTAGATCTTCATTGAGGTTGGATATTAGGAAAAATTTCTTGTCTGAAAGACTGGTCAGGCACTGGAACAGGATGCCCGGGGAGATGGTGGAGTCTCTGTACCTGGAGGTGATCAAGAAACGTTCAGATGTTGTACTGAGAGATATGGTTTAGTGGGGAAATACAGGTGGCAGGTGAATGCTTGAACTGGATTGTCTTGGAGGTGTTTTCTAACCTTGGTGATTCTATGATTCTATGGTCTCAAATCCAAGTCTCATAGTAAGCAGTCGTTCCCCACAAAATCTTTTGTCATATCTAATTTTACCTGGGAGAGAGCAAAGAGGAACGAACTGGTGTCCATTCTTCTCACTGCCATTAAGAGGCAGGGGAAGCCAACTGAAATGCAGGGAATTATTTCTAAATGTGAGACAAAGGTTTGTGCAGTGTGAGTGCTCGAGTACAGGAAGCGGTCTTCTAAAAGGCTGTGGAGTCTCCATCCCTGGAGATGCTCAGATTCCAGCTGAGCAGTACCGTTAGCAGCCCCCTCTTGCTGACCTCACTCTGAACACTGGGTTGGACTGGGCAAACTCCAGAGATGCCTCCCATCCTCAGCTACTCTGTGATTCTGCAAAGTTGTTACATGACAATATATTTCACTGTAATAATGAAAGTATGTATTAGTGAGAGGGTGAAAGTATCCCCTACTTAGCATCCTAACTGAGACCAAATACAAACGGACAAAAGCATGAGAAGCTGTCAGTGACTGGTGGTGTTTTGTTCTGACTACTACAAAAATTTAACCTTGAATGGGATTAATTCAGTTATTTATTTGCTGCCATGTAAATATGTTGACTTAAGAGCACTTGTACTTCTTGAAATGAATATGTATAGAATATATTAACTTATGAACCTATTTATAAACCTGGCTAAAAATACCAGTACATATATGCATGTGGCTGCATGCTAATTTTAATCTATTTGAGGATGGGAAGTGATGTGACTATAATAGCCCACAAATGACACTGCAGAGTTATGACAGTTATTTCCAGGAAGACATCAACACTGTGCCCAGTAGGAGAGAATTAATACGAGTAAAGCAGAAAATAACTTAGAGAGAGATTGCAGTGCAGCTGTGTACCTCTGTGGTGCTCGCAAGCCTTGAATCCCATATGCAGGTTTGATTCTTTGTTTCAAACAGCATACATTAGGAGTGGACATGCTTCATGGAAAAGTGATGAAAGTGTTCAAAAACATGAAAAGGCTTCTAAACAGGTGACAACTCAGTACATCAGTACACAGGAAAATTTAGGAAAACAGTGGTGTACCAAACCATGCATAACAATGGCATAGTGAATAGGAAGGCTCACACCACAGTTTCTGTCAGTAGCAGAACTTTTGGCCATCAAACACAGATACTAATTCAGAGCAAATACAGAATGGTGGCTCTTCATGTAGAAGGTGAGAAACACCTTGGAATTCCCTGACAGAGGATGTGGAAGGGATGAAGAGGTTTAGGTGGGCAACTGGAGAAGTACTTGAAAGAGAATCCAAGAGCTTAACAGACAAACCATGTAAAGCTCAGCTTTTTAAAGGCATACCCTTTGGAGCTTGGCAGTGCTGTATAGTACTGCAGTAATTGTGCACTTGGAGAGTAGCTCATTTCAGTAGGCTTTCTCTAGTTTCTGTATCAGATTACAGATCACAAAGAGAGAATCAGCTGAGCCTCCCTGCCCATAAGTACTTGGAGAGTCTTTTTCTTTGGTGAGTATAAGAGTATTTTACATCAAGTATCATGACTTACAGATAAAGAGAGATAGAACTATTGCATCACCGTTTCTTATGGCATGTGAAAGAGGAAAGTGCATCGCTAATGAAAAAAGAGCTAATTGAGCCTCCCTGCACTGACTCATGGTGTTCAAACAGGAAGGAACAGCCCTTCACAGCCATAGGGAGCTTGTAGGACTCACTGCTACGAAATTCAGTGCAAATAACATTTCTTTCATAGCATGTATTTATAATGATATTTTGAGGTTAAAGTTACCTTTTAGTATGTTCTGGAATAAACACTTCTGTGAAGAAAATGCTCTTCAAGTATGGTACATCGGAGAAAAAATAAATCTCTTGATTAGGATACTAGTTTTGAACTCCAGAGGTCTACCTAATCCCCAGCTCTGCTAGGGGGCTGCTGTATAACGTGCAGGATTTCTGACAGCATTGAGCTCTGAGACTGCTTAATGTGACGCTTGCTTTACTTCAGAAGTTCTGACCATTAATAAGTCACAGGTCAAAGTAATATACTAGATGTTTCGGTTTTATCCCATCTTGTTACTCATAATTTTTATAGCCCTTCACTAGCAGAGGCTTCTCCCTAAATGCTTTTTCTTTTCAAAGCACTGAGGAAGTGCTTATGACAGTATTTCCAAATTTGCAGACCTTGAGAACAAGACAGATTAGTGGGTCTCAAATCTTTTCGGATACCGTTGGCAGTTTTAAGAAAGCTGACCTAATTATTTTTTTATTGTTCCAAGACACTGAGGAGGCATCCATAACTCAGAAGGTTCCAGACTAATCTGCATTTTGCAAAACAAGAGGCGGAGATGTTTTTAGGTAGCAAAAATAGAGTTTACAGATGTCCATGTAGTGAAAGATGGAGCTGAGATTTGCGTCTCCAGTGACAGCAGAAACCCAAGGTTAACTACAGAAACATGTTTGCTAATTTTTCAAAGATCTAAATATACAGATAGATCTTTTGGTAAACAAATAGATTCCTGGACTGCAATGTTCTCTGCTTTACAACTGATAAGACTATTTTGTTTTTCCAGTTCCATTTCTGTACTGTGAGGGTGGCAAAACATTGGAATGAGCTTCCTGGAGAAGTGGCTGAAGTCCTATACCTTCCAGTTCAAGAGTCATTCAGATAATGCACTTTAAGTCTTGGTTAGCTTTGAAGAGATCAGGCAATTGGACTTGATTTTTGAAGGTCCCTTCCAGCAAAACTATTCTATCTTCTTTTTTGAAACTCCCCTGTCCTCTTTATCTCCCACCTTTGTCTGTCTTGGAAGTTGTTGTGATCTATTGGTTGTTTGCTTTTGCTTGTTTATCTGTTTGTTACTGTAATTTGAAAAACCTTCCCTTTTTGTGCTTTAGGCTTCTGATATACTCTTGTAGAAGCATCAAACGTACCTATGTCTCATCAGTTGCAGCTGAAGCTCTCATCACCTCCTTCATCACATTGCTGGATTGTCCTTAAAGGCAGTGGTGTCATTTGTACCAATTTGACTTTCGCGCTGTGTGTATATGTGTAATAGAAAGTATCTTAGACCTGAAGGGTGAATCGTGTACATAATGATCCTGTGGAGGAATTAATCCTAAAGAGTTCTGTTCAGTGTGCCGTTTCTCTTAAGAAGATTTATAGGACGTGGAGGCTCCATGTGCTGGAAAAAGTTGTAGGATGTATGTGAGGTGATGTGGAATACTACCATATAAGCATGAGTGTTGCTATGGAAAAATGGATAAATTCATATGGTGAAAAGAAAACACATCTGCCTGGGAAATTTGCCATAGGGCAGGGGGAAAAAAAAAAGAAGAAAAAAATAGAGTTTAACTAAAACACGATCCAGGAGGATCCAAACAGGAGAGCTGTTTAAGCCAATTTCAGATGCTTTGGCTGCTTTCACTCCCAATATTCGCCAGCCCTGTCGCATTGCTATTTGAAATATTTTCAAGATGGCAACTTGTTGAACTGAGTTGTGGAATGCAGCCAGCAGACCTAGGCCAAGGAGAAAGGGCAGCACCAGAAGTCAGAGAATAGAGGTTGGAGATGGAACCCAGCCTGGATGCAAGTAGAATGCTGGTGTGGGACACATCTGTGCCCAACATGAGATCAATTTCGTCTCTCCCAAATTACAGGCTCTTGTAACATTTGCCAGAGCAGTCTGACACACTTAAATGTACTGAGTGTTGCGCAATATTGAATGGAGAGTGACTCTCAGTGTTTTCCATTGCTTTTTCACCTGGTTGTATGTGCTAAAAACAAATAGATCAGGCACCAAGAAGACATTTTATTAATCAAATCCTTCATAGGTGTGACTTAAACTGTGCACTGAAGGTCAAAACGCTCAGGTCACAGAGGGAAGTCTTTTTGTTCAGTGTTTGCCATTGAAAACTTCCTCTCACTCCTCCACCAGGCATATACAAAGGCTACTGTTGTTCATAGGAAGCCTATTTATAAAGAGTTCCTAGAGTGGCACCAGTAACTTGAGTTGTCTTGGGAGATATCAAAAATACATGAGGATTCCTCAGGTGGCAGAGGAAGTTAATGTGCTTGCTCTGACACATAAACAGTTGGATATTTTGCACTACTTAAATCTTTCATCTCTTGTCTTGCGGCGTTCGAAGATCATAGCATACCATCTGGAAGGATGACGGCATGCCTGCATGCAGCATACTGCCGTGTGTCAGGGGACTGGCAATAAAAAAAATCTTTGCCTCTTCCTGAAAGTTCAGAAAGAGGTAAAAAAACGACAAAGGTTTTTGTCAAGACAGTGAGCAGGATCTTCCTTGACAAATGCCCGATGAATTTTATTTCCATCTTTACAGCGTTATATTTATCGTTGTTGGCCACATCCTGTTTCTGTCCCAGGCAGGTACAGGAAAAGCTAAGAGCTACCTTTGAAGATGTGGTAAGAATTTCACAGGTACATATGCTTCAAAATTGAATTTGAAGAGATCTGGAAATGAAGGTAGCAACTATTAATCCTTGTTTCTTCTTTGCTGGAGTTTTGTTTGAGATGTTTGCTAAACTTCCTAGCTAGCTGTTGGAAGACTAGGTCATACCATCAGAAGGGCTTGACCTTTACAACTGAGCCTTTATCAGGACACTTTTTATTTTGAACTTATTGCTCCTTCATCAAAGTAATATAATTTATGAAGCATAGGTGATTTTTTTTCATTTAAATGGCTACTTAGTAGAACTTTATCCGAATTGATCTATTTTAGCTGTAATTATATAATATGACATAAAAATTAATGTTGAGAAAACCATCACATGCTCAACTGTAAGAAGTAGGAAATTACTCCTTTTTGGAGCTGGAAGATTCATCTTCATTGATTCTCTGTCCCTTGATATCCTTATCTGTAAACCTTATTTTGGAGGATATTTTGAGATACCTAGGGATACCAAGGAAGGAAGGTCTACATTTGTTGGAAGTTCAATTCCCAGAAAGAGAATGATATATGAAAAAGATGGCTAGTTTAGAGAAACTTGTAGCTCAGCTACAACAGGCTGCAAACAGTAGTGGCTCAGCAGATGATGGAGGCTTAAACTCTGTAGCTGAAGCCTTCAAGGTATATAGGTGTTGCAGGAAAAGCAGGAGTTGCCAAGGTGGGAAATATATCAGCAGCGTCCTCAGTATCTGTGCTACTAGAGGAGTAGTTAAATAAAAGTTGCAGAGCATGGAAAGAAGCAGAGCATGCCCATGATGTGGAGAGCTGAGAACTGTGCTAAGGGAGTTTGACTTGAGTGTATTTTCCTTCTTTCTATCAAGATAATTTGAGGAGGTTCCCATCTACAGCAAACTGAAAAATTGATACTGATAGAATCTTGTACAGATCCCACATCTGTTTTGCATCGAGTTACCTCTAGAACATCAGTTAAGGGCAGCTACCCAAAGCAGCTGTCCCCACACCTACTGGTCAGAGAAGCCAAGTTACAAGTAACTTAGCTACTGCAAATGACACTGTGGTTCACTTTTTCAAATACATTGTCCTTGTGGTTTAACCTGACAGGTGACTGAGCATCGCACAGCAGTTTGCTCCCTTCACCCTCTTCCCAGTGAGGTGGGGGAGAGAATTGGAAAAAATAAAATAAATAGAACTTGTGGGTTGAGATAAAACTATTTACTATGATAGATAAAAGGATAATAGGACTATGTGTATGTATATAAATACGTGTGTGAATGTATATAACAGGTATATAACAAATGATGCACAGTTGCTCACCACCCCATGACTGATGCCCAGCTAACCCCCCCCCCAAGCAGCAGAAGAGAGTGAGATGAACTCCCATGCCCTTCAAAACTCCTCCCATGTGATATTATATGGTATGGAAAATTCCTTTGGCCAGTTTAAGTCAGCTGTCCTAATTCTGTTCCCTTCCAGGTACTTGGACCATTCTCTATCAATGGTCTGGACTTTGTACAACACTGCTTAGCAGCAACTATAACTACCGATGTGTTAACATTGTTTTTCTCCCAGAACCAAAACATAGCATCATACCAGACACTGAACAAATCTGTCCCATCTGAAACTAAGGCAATAGTAATGAGCAAAAAGCAATGCACTCTTTCAGCCTTCCTTAGAAATGTCAGTGAGTCAGTTACCCAAGGACTTATATGTTGATTTAATTTTGATTAATTAATTTACATTCATTTAGACTACTATGATCTTTGAATGCTTGGTGAATTCTTAGTTGTTCCTCCTTTGTGTTTAGACTGATCTCTTCAGTGCAGGGACAATTTCTTGCTGTGTATGATATGCAGAAGTCCTATATGCAGACCTCAGAAACTTCAGAGTGTTATTGGAATTCAGCATTACATGGAAATAAAAAAACAAAACATTTTAAAATACTAGTAAAGGAGTTTACAGGAAAGAGTGATTTCTAGTCTTAGGAGTTTTGTCTGTGTGAATATATAGATTTATCTTCACTACAAACTTAGCTTGGCCCTTTGCTAATTATCAGTGCTGGAGAAGGGAATTCACTCGTATTACTGCTTGCTTACTGGTAGCCTGAACATAAAATGCAGAGTCACAGTCTGGGTTTGTTTTCTTTTTTTCTTTGTCCTGACAGAAAGATTTCGGGATTTACTGCTTCTACAGTCAAATCAAGATGCAGAGATTCTGCCCATCTTTCAGCAGAGGCGCTATCCCAAGTAAGTAACACTGTCTTGTCAGAGTTATAATCCTTACCTCTTTGCAGCTGAGGAGGGCAAAGCATTCGCAGCACTTTTGGTGCAGAGTGCTAAGGCAGAGCTGTGCTAAGGCAGAGCCACACTTGCACTGAGATTTTCAGTCTTTCAGCAGTGTCAGGAAGAAGCAGACATTCTCTGCAAGCATGCCTAGCTGTCAGGGGGAGGTGGTGGCAGAGTGCAGACGTTAAGCTGCCTGGATCAGTCTGGTGGAGCTTTGTTTCACTTGGCACTGCGTGTTGTCATAGGCAGATGTTTTGTCAGGCTAATCCCCACTCTTCTCATCTGGGATTCCATCATTTGCAATGACAGATTCCCTTGGATTTTAACAGGCCCCCTCAGGAAGACTACAAGCTCTAGAAAATATTTTTTGCTGCCATTTTTTATAGATATACATGCAGGCAAAACAAAAAAAAATGTGTTGTGTGTTTTTTCATTGTGTAATTGTATTGATTCAGTCTCTTTCTCTTAAATGACATACTTGAATGAAACAATAAGCACTGCTTGCTATATTATTTTTTAAAAACTGTGAATTTCAATAAAGTTTTGGAAAAAAGCAATGACGCGGAAGGAAGAAGAAGAAATAGTCCTCACATTAATTGTGGCCACAGTGAGCCATGGAGGGAAGATTGTGTGGGATGAACAGAAGGAGGAAAAGGAAATATAAATATCTGGAGACAAGCCAGCAACAATGATGGCAATCAGCAAAATTATTCATTTCAATCATCATTATTTTAATCATTGACTGGTTCCTGTAATACGTAAGAAGCCAGTGGAGCTACTTGCTAAATACAGCTCTTAAAATCTTATAACTTTTTTTAAAGCACACAGCAGATAGAGGAGCTGAGTGCTGTGAACTAGTCACCTCTTCACTGTAAATACTGGAAAATAAAAGCACTCAGGTGAATCCTTATTCCCAAAACAGTGAAACTTTTGCATTGACTTCAAGGGTGAAAGGATTCTATCCCCAATTCTATTTTTTGCATCACCTATTGTTATTGTTTTACTGGACTATCATGGAGGTACAATATATGAGACTCTGGGAGATACCTTAAGTTGTCTGCTCTGCTTGTTTCATTAGGACTTCCATGTATTATTACCTTGGTCTTTCACCTGTAGGATCACTAGAATAGTAATTTTTCCATAGTAGTAAAAAGCTTTGTTTAGCTTAAATGTTTTCTCTCATGGTGTGGATGCTGTCAGACTGGCCAGAGAAGGAAGCTTATCCTCCTTACCTCTGTACAAATCATTCACAAGCTACCTGACTTTCCATGCAAAGTTCGTATGCAATTTATTGCTAATATTGTTGTCAAGTGCAGCAGACTAGCATTATCAAATCTGTGGGGGAATGAGTATCTGTTCTTCTCTGTTCAGTCCATGTTACAGCTCTTTCAAGATCATACATGGAGCTATTTGAACTTAAGTGGACCTGTAAATGAAATGATAAATGTTTTCAGCCATATTACTTGGGAAGATTGAGTGATTCCCATAATGCAGAAAATGAGTCACACTTTGGCACTTGATTGAAAGAAAATTTTGCATATGTTGTTACAAACAATAGATTTCTGCTTATAGCATCATTAATCCATGCATATTTGCTTGCTTGCTTACATAAATTTATCGTGTATTTACAAGCTAGTTGAATACTGTTGACATGTCCTAATTTCCCTGGGGGTTCTTTTTCAAGTGAAATCCTTGTGTTCGGCAAGGTAGAAAACATGTTCATCTTCATGATATATTCTTTCTTATTCTCATTTCAGTGTGCTCATTTTTATTAAAAGATCAGTCAACAGAAATCAAGATAATTAACAGACACATCTCATAAATGAGTGTTCCTTGACTTCAGCTAAGCAGTCATCATTTGCACTATGTAAGGATCTGAGCAGTAAGGTCATTTTAATGTGACCTTATTGTGGAACACAGGATGAAACCTCAAACACTTATGAATAACCTAAAGATATGGAAGGTTAAAAATAGAAGAGCAATTACAATAATGTTTTAGATGAATAGCCTGAATGAGCAAGGTTTAGGAGGTAGAATGAGCAAAAGTTTGCACGTGTTTGAGAGACATATACCAAAAGAAGGAGGTGGGAAAGGAAGGTGATCAGTATCATCCAGGATATTCAGAGTTACAGTAGAAATATTAAAGGCAAAATGAGCGAAGTATAATCCATCAGTTTTGAAAGAGGTAGAAGCTTTGTCTTCTGGGCTGACTTATGTTCTTGTTATATTAAGATCTGAACTCCATCTCATAAAACAGCATGTTAATTTTGAGTATGTGTTTGTTCTCCAAGATGTCTGTGCACTGGAATATCTGGAAGTACTTTTGTAGCATATACAAACACATTGTTCTGAATTTTTTAGGTAAATATGTCGGTTATACTTTGCAGTCTTGGTTGATGCAGGAAGAAATGTTAGATCTTTTGATGACCCTTGTGTTTGTCTGAATTTATTCTGCTGTTGATGACTAAATTGAATACCTGCTCTGACACATGAGGCAGGTTATAGAGGACCCAGGGCTTACAGAGATTCAAGCTTGAAAAAGCTGCTTTGCACATCTTAGTGCTTCCTTGGCTTAGCTGTGTATGTCCACAACTAGCATGGCAACTTGAGCACTTGTTATCAGTGCAGCCCATGGGCTTAGATGGAGCACTACACCAGCACTTGCTTTTCATATTGAGCTTGCAGAGTGGGAGTTCAGCATCATGATGTGCTTCTTTCACATGACAGTGCAACTGTGTCTTGGGAAAACTGCAGTTATTAGGGAAGAGTTATGGAAGTATGTTCTCCCGTAAATGCCTGCAGAGGAATTTCATAATGAAACACACTGTACTACATAGGTTACTGAATTTGGGGGAGAAGTCCAGTCCAGGCAAGTCTTATCCATATCTCAAGTGAGCTTCAGAAGATGAAACTGGACATTACTGGACCCCTTGTTCACCTCATCAGGAAACTCTCCATCCACAGTAAAATGTTTGGTGCAGAAAATCTGTTTCCTAGCTGACATGAAACCATTCCTGTCTGTGGAAAGTGACATTCTGAACACTGAAGAATAAACCTGCAACTGTGGGCAGCCAGGCAGTCAGGGTCTCATGTCAGCCTCCAAATGGTACCACCTGGGAAGATCCTCAGCCCTCAAACCAAATTGCAGATGTGCTTGCAGCTTTCTCCTTCATTCCCTCACCTCCACGAGCCTGCAGTGGACCCTGAGGTGGGGCACACAAACGCAAGCACAGTCAGGTGTATCAACAAGTTGAACTTGTTGCAGTGAGTCTTATCCTGACCAGTCACTTTGACAGTGAGCATTAAGACTCGTAAATCTCTTAAAGGACCTTTTAAAAATATCACTCTTCAGGTATTTCCACAGGAGTTTTCTTGAAGTTGAAATCAAGTTTGTACATTGCCTGTTTGCCTGCATAGCCCAGGAGTTTCATACTGTTTATCACATTAAATTACTCATAAAATGCAAAAAATGCTGCAGTACTAACACAGGCTGCAGAAGGTTGGGCTTGAAAATGTTGTAATGCCCATTAATCAGATCCAGCATGCGGCATTGAGCTTAGCCAGCAGTGTGTTCCTAAGTTACTGACTGGCACCATGCTGATTTCCACTGTCAGATTGTGTTTGACCTTGACGTTAGCTGGTCTGTCAGAAGGGAAGAACAAAACACGAGGAGAAATGTTAGAAGTCTGAGAGTTAGGACTTAAGTTGGTGGGTTACAAGGGCAGGAGTGAGGCCAACGCTGCACAAAACTTCCAGTAATCTCCCAATATTTGAAAGAAGATTATAAAACAGGAAGAAATCCAACTTTTTACATGTTAGATAGTGACAGGACAAGTGAGAATGTCTTTAAACAAAAGGAGGGAGATTTAGATTAGATGTCGGGAAAGTTTTCCACTGAGAGGGCGGTGAGGTGCTGCCCAGAGCTGTGGGTGCCCCATCCTTGGAGGTTCTCAATGCCAGGCTGGATGGGGTCCTAGGCAGTCTGATGTCTTGCTCTAGTGGTCTTCATCCCAGCCCAGCCCGCAGCACGGAGGTTGGAACTTGATGATCTTTGAGGTCCCTTCACAACCCAAGCCATTCTGTTATTCTGTGAAAACTCTGCTTGTGAGGAATGGGCCGCAAGTGCTGTTGGCGTTAAATCTTTTTAGCAAATTTCTCTTTTTTCTCAAAAGTGACTTTTGAGATTGCAGATGCATTTTTTTTTATTTTCAAGATACTACCAAAGTCCTCAAATATGTGTGTGATTTTTTAGAGGAATTATTTGCTTTTTTTTTTTTTTCCCCTTGGAAATATTCATTCTTATCTTCTGTGGGTTTGGTGGGAAAGTGATTGGATGATTCACCACTGTAAGATTTTAAGAACAGAAGGAGCTGTTATGTTCTACCTAATTTGAGTCCCTTCTTAACGTGAGCAATAGAGCATTGCCTGATAATCCCTGCAGCAAGGTTCAATCAGATCATAAATTTAGAAAGACATCTAATCTTCAAATTGAGACATTAAAACAGGAAAAATTGTAAACCTTTAGATCCACTTGCTTCAGTTGCTTCATGTATGTATAGCATGAATTTCTTTAGCATCAGTTTCCAATCTGCCATTTCACTGTACCACTGTCTGCCAAACAAGGAAGCTCTACAGAAAGTGATACCTCCGTATGAGTGGATAGAGGTCATTTAACAACACCACCTGCTCTTGAACAAATTAAATAGGCAAAACTTTGTTGCAGGGCAAGGTTCTATAACAGCTTATGCTCTCTTTTTAAAACTGTGCCATTCTTTTTGTTTGTTGTTTTTTGTTGTTGTTGTTGTTGTTGTTGTTTTTAAATTAAGAAACATGGAGAGGAATTTCTTTTATGCTCATATACAGAAATAGCAGTACTTCTTCATGGATAGTTGAAAAATGACTGAAGCTGAACACTGTATTAGTATTTAACTGAAATGACAAGATGCTGAACTTCGGAGGAAAAAAAAGAGCTTAGAACCTAGAAGGTATAATAATATAAAAGAGTATTCCAAAAATATTTAATTTCCATCTGTCACAAACTTATAAGCCTTTCTTTGGCATATATTTTTCATAAATTAAGGTAGACTTGGTGTGCACGTACCAAAATACTGTTCATTTTCTTGTCACAAAAAACAAAATTCCAAACCCTTACCTTTATATATATGTAGGCTCAAATATATATCTTTGAAGGTCATCTTTGTTAAGGTGTTGAAATTTTTAGCTCAAGCAAAGCCAAATGATGTTATTCAATTCTCATCATGGAGCAGTCTAGACAAATAGGCGGCTGAAACTGAGTGCCCTGAACTGTTGTGCCATCTGGCTCCCAGTCGCTACTCATTTTAATGATAATGGATCTGTGATGGATTCGTGCCAATTTACTACAGCCTGAGGCTGGAGCCAAGAAGCTTCTAAAATTTCATAAATACCCCAGAAATAAATGTTTTATCTTATTTGTAACTGTCTTGAGAATGTTTTTCCTTTTAGAGAGAAAAGTAATTTGTGGCTAACCAGAAAAAGCAACGAGTCCTGGCATGTGGCTCCTGGAGGTTACAGTGCATAAACATCATATATGTGGAGGTTCCCCTGCATCCCAGATTTACTACTCAGGAGTAGTCAGCAAGATCGTGTCCTAGAAACCCAGTTCAGTTCATATTAGAAGCAAAGGCAACATCTTCCTTGGTGTTGTGCAAGTATGACTTATGCCTTTGTCACTCACTCTTCATTATAAGGGAAGCTTTATAATTTAAAAAAAAGGAATCAAATTTAACAGTGATCTTTAAAATTGGGTTTCTGTGAAGTGCTTTACAAAAGGTATTCTATGTTGTTACAGAAATAGAAATACACCAGAAATAGGAATCAGGTCTTCTGCTGTCTTTTCTGATTTGTGCCTTTGGCTCTTTGATATAAAATAGTATTCATCCTGTTTCCAGCTACAAAAACACATGGTCTATCTATATTGCTGAAATCATATAGGAAGATACCAAGTGAAGGAGCTTTTCAGTAGTGCCCACACAAGCAGTACAGTGCTTTGTGTACAGTACTGAGTGCTCCAAGCGTGAAAACTTCTGTTTTAGAAGTGCTCCAAGATTTATTGCAAAATGCAGGCTGGAAGCTAACTGTCTCACAGCAACACTGAGCCCTCAGTAAGCCTGAGTCTCAGAGAACTCAGAGCATTTAGATTGATTAAGTGATTAAAAAAAGATACCTGCTGAAGGAATCAGCGGTGACATTTAAATAAGCTCAACATGTTTATAAAGAAGAATGTTTTGGGGTGCTTTCTTAGTGGTTTGTAGGGTTTTTTTTGGCTGTAACCTTTCAACCATTTTCCTTTTTTTACATTGTCCTTTCGACAGTATCATGTTATCCTGTACAGTTTGTTGTCCAGTGCAGAACTGAGTTGCGTGAACACAAAATCTCCACTGTAAGAGAAGGATATTTTCTTGTAATTTGGGATTTTTACCAAATGGCACAAACAACAGTGACAGCAGGATAACGGCTGGTAGCTGTTTATAAAAACAAAAATCATGTTGTAGAAGTAATCGTGTCAATAAAAATGCAAATATTGGCTTGGTTTTTTTGAAACCAGAAGGAAAATGGAAAGAAGGAGGACTGTAATTCATTCTGTATGTTTGAGCTATGATCCTAGAAAGAGAAATGTGGACATATCCACATTATATCAAGCAAGGACAGCTTGATATCTTGCAATATTTATAATGGTACATTAAATTCAAATATGGGTCATCTATTCCTTGAGACAGAGGCTTTATTTGTTTATAGTATCCGTGCAATGCCCCAGTAAGTTCTTGTGCAACATAAAGACACTTTTGTTCTGTTTCCAAAGGCCTTGAGTTCAAGTACCAACAGTGTAGAGTCCTCAGAGTAGAATAACCAACAGTGAGTCCCCTCAAAGTAGAAGGGAATTTTGCTGTTCAGATTTAACTTGAAATTGAAGAAACTTCGAAGAAACAAGTACAGATCTTTCAGAAGTAGAGATGTGGGGAGAAACCTGTATCTTCTGAGAATTTGGTGGAGCAACATACATACAAAGTTGATGCTTTGTGGGCATATATACTCTCTTTTGAGTACTAAGCAATCTACATTTCAAGTTCAACTTAGCTCTGTTCATCACATCATAGCTGTGGCTCATTAGCAGGCATGATCTGCTTTATGCAAAATATTGCAATGCTCCCAGTTGAGAAGGGAGAAGGGTTGACTGAAAATAAAAGATTCCTAAACCTTTCAAAATACCTAGGAGATTGTTTTATTTAAACTGAATGGCAGAAGATGGAATGTTGCAACTGGTTTTCATTTTGCTGTTTGGGAGCACGAGCACAGTCCTTGATGAACCCTGTTGATTTAATTAATATCTATCTGCCCTCTACTGAGCAGCAGTGCCAGACTATGTGGAATTAACTGCCACCAGATATCTGGAAGGAAGTTTTTTTTCTACGTAGCTCGAATAGAAGTGACAGTAGTTTGGTACAGAAAATATTAGTAGGCTTCTGTGATTCATTATGCAAGAGGGAGTTTCAGTGATCCCTTCTGGCCCCCTATCCAGTTTTATCAAAGTTTTAAATATAATGATTTACAGTAGTTGAAAAAAATTAGTTTCACAATTACCGTAGGTACAGAAATCCAGTCAGTGGGCTCTTGAGGGAGAAAAACAAATGCGAACGTATCGTGGTTGTTGACAGTAGTGACTTCCTCCTTAAGTCCATGAACAAAAGGAAAGATTTGTTCATTCACTCCTATACACCTACCTGCACATTAGCAATTTAATTTGTGGCCTCTTGCTTTCAGCATGTGACCGCTGAAGCTGAGTTTCACATAGAACCTGTCAAGGAGCCAGCATCTTTTGTAGGTGCTTTGTTGGTCTTGGTGAAAAAGGAAAAGATGTGAATTCCAATTAGAATAAAGAGGACAATGGACAATATTATGCCCCTAAAGATGTTAAAGAAATTGGAAAGGAAAAAGGAGCTGCTTACTGTGTCTTCCTTTGTATTTCATGTAATTTAATATAAGATACAACAAAAACTGTATTTCCTGGTGTCTAAGGAGGGCAGAAAAGTGCTCTGTTCTGACTCTTGCCCAAACAAGGTTTGAAGAAGCAGGAAAGCTATGAGATCAGAGTCTCAGCTGTACCACCAGTCCCCTTCAAACCACTTAATGCTTCAGAAAACAGAACACACTGGTGCTGCCCCAGAGGTAGCAGAGCAAGTATAAGCTCTGTGTAAGAGCAGAGGAGAACATGAATATTCAAGCCAAAAGAGATAGTTAAGCTTGCAGTTTCTCACAGAATTGACAGGGATGCTCTTTTCTCGTCAGGACATGAGCCTAAATTTCAGTTTCATCAACCTATTGACAGTAAGCACTGATGGAGTGGTTCAGTTCTGAGTGCCAGGCTCCTTTATGTACGTGAGATACTACACAGTTATTTTTCATGCAGTATTGGACTTGAAGCTCTTGGTGCTAATCAGAAACAGAGAAGTGCCCATGTTGATCTGACAGCCATCCTGTATCTTCTCTGAGAAATGAATAGGAGCTCTGGGCTGTGGGATGTCTACCAGGCCACGCTGGACTGAGCATCGTCAAGTAAACACATACATCAAGCACACTTCATTGAGAAACGTGCTTCAGCTTTGAGGCTAGAACTTTGCTCAGAAGTCTCTCTCAAGTCTTAAAAACTGGCTGTGATATAGAATTCATTTCATCCCATAGTAAGTTATTGCAGCAGTTAATTATCTTCAGTCACTGGGACAGGAGTTGGCTCCTGGGAGATGGTGCCTAGTAGGCCAGTCTTGCCCAAAGGAAAATTCTTCTACATCCACGTCAAGTGGTTTGCAAGAAGCACAAGTGTTTTTGAGCAGCCAGACAGCCAGCAGCTGGAAAACATTGTTAGCAGCTGCAGAGCAGCAACAGCCCGTGATATTAGCTGCCAAATCCGTTCTAAGTGTTGCCTAATCAGCTAGCTCAAGCTGCTTGTGACTAGTACTGGAGACTGAAGTAGATAAATCCTAACACAACAGCAACTTAAATACAAGATTTGTACAATTATTGCATAGGGAAGATAAATTGAGTGATACTCCGAGATCCTGGTGGCTGTTTTCTAATGAAAAAAGTGTGTGGGTTATAGATTTGACAGAAAATTACTAGTGTAAGTGTCTGCAGCTGAAGTGAGGCATTGCATGTGCTGAGTGAGGTGCCTCACAGTGCTTCTTCCTTGGTATCATAAATGTAATGACATTTTTTCTCCCCTCAAAGCAATGGCAGAAGCTGAGTTATAGGCACAAACTGGAAAGAAGAGATACTGAGATGATTTATTTTAAAGCCTAATAGTTTTCATGTAGCACTTTATGTGTTAATTATCCATTGCTGTCACGGTATCTGTAATATGAAATTTAAATTAAGTTTGTGCATGGTAGAAAATAATTTAAAGCCAAACTCCACAAGGAAGTTTCCTCATTCCTCCGAGAACCTTTTGAAAGCAAAATTGCTTCATGCTCCAAAAAATACATGGGAATAGGGTCAGTCCTGCTGCCCTAACTCTGATTCAACATTTTGGAGACTGTAACCTGTCCTACAGCCTGTACAGTGTAAGTGCTCTCTGTGTCCTGTCTGGTTCATAAAATACTCAATTGCCTAAGTGAGGCCAAACATCTGAGTGCTTCTCAGCACTGGCCTCTTGCTTTCATAAGGCACAGTGCCTCATGATGTTTTGTCATGATGTAATAGCTGTGTATTTCCCTCCACTGTTTACCATATTTCTAAGGCATAAAATAACTTCTAGATACACTTGGCACTGGAGGGGCTGCATCTTGAGAACTGTGTTCAGTTTTGGGCCATTAATACAAGAAAGACATCGTGGCCTGGGTGTGTGTCCAGACAAGGGCAGTGAATCTATGAGGGGTCTGGAGCACTAGACTTAAGGGGAGCAGCTGAGGGAACCGGGATTGTTCAGTCTGGAGAAGAGGAGGCTTAGGGGGGACCTTATTGCTTTTCAGAACTCCTTGAAGGAAGGTTTTGGTGGGGTGGGGATCAGCCTCTTCTCCCAGGTAACAGTGATATGATGAGAAAAAATGACCTTAAGTTGCACCACAAGAGGTTCAGGTTGGATATCAGGAAAAATTTCTTCTCAGAAAGAATGGTTAGATGCTGGAATGGGCTGCCCAGAAAGGTGGTGGGGTCATCATCCCTGGAGATGTTAAAAAAAATGTGAACACTGTTCCACATGTGGCACTGAGAGCTGTGGTTGGTGGGCATGGTGGTGATGGTGATCTTAGGGGACTTTTCCAGCCTTAACGAGTCTGTGATTCTATAGTGTTGTTTTCTTAGATTGGAATGTTTACGATGTAATTACATCCTGTTTTAGATAAATCGCCATTAAAAATTGAATGTCTTAATTGTACTGCTGCCACTTCGCTACGGTATTTCTGAAGTTCTTTCAAATAGGCTGAATTGTCCTTTTTTACATGGGTAAGTGAACAGCATTGGAAATGTGACCATTTATTTGCAGAGTCGTCTTCAAAATGAGGGTACTTGCAACAGAAATCTCAAAAGACTTTGAAACTATTTGTCATATTTTCTGTGTGTGTGTGTGGGCCATACTGTGCTTTAACTGGGATGAGACAAGTCATGTGCGTGTAATTTCATCATGTGAAGGAGTCATAAACTTGCTATTCCGGGCATTGGGGCACTGTAAAGATGAAACTGTGATCTTAAGAATGTATCAAGAGTATCTCCTACCACTGCAAAGTTTTCAAAGGGAGTTTTCTGCTAACCATTCATCAGTAGGAGTTTGAAGTGTATTGGAGAGATCTCACTCATTCTGCTCAAATCTAGGAAATAAACACTTCATTCAAGCTGATACATGACCACATCTTGTACACCAAACTCAAGCTGTCCATAAAAATTCAGAATAAGCTGGAAAAAAGGCTACAATGTGCCCAAAACATTTAGTTAAGGGATTCTGTAGACAATTCAGTGGCTGCGCCAGTGTTTCTGAGTGGGAACGGCAGGTGCTGCTGTACTGAAAGATCATGGCTGATCTGGGGAGTGTAAAAATCTCTGGTTACATGTTCCACTTACATTCAAGTGAAATACTGTACTGCTTTCCCTCCAGGAGAAAACTTTTGGTGAAAGACAGTCATTACATTCTTGCTTATCTATCAGCCCTGCTTTGTGCCAAAGAGAGGCCAGGGAATTTTGCTTCAGCTCACATATGTCAGAATTGCTGATGAACTTAAAAAAAAGCTCTGTATTTGAATTTGGTGTCTGAAGAGCTTGAAAGGAAGTGAAATGCTGCTGGATATTGTGTGATCTGAGTGGGAGGAGGAAGGGAGAGAAGGGAGAAAGGAGAGACAGATGCAGCTTTCTATTTTGCATGCAGTCCACACGTTACATGAAGAAAGGCACCTTAATTCAAACGAACAGGTTTACCTTATGGGATCAGCAGAACAGAATTTAATGAGCTTGCTCAGCTTTATAAGGTTCTAATTGTAATTAGAGCTTGTAGGCACTTATGTGACAGGCAGGAGGTGCTGATACACACTGACAACATGAGATCCTTCTGTATTCTGTTGGGGTTGAGGGTTTAAGGAATATCTGGCTAATTTATTTGCTGATCTCTATATTCCCTGGAGAAAATAGGCTGAGCCTGGTGTCCCCAAGGCTTCTCTCATTCAGGGAGCCATTAGCATGCACTTGAGCATCTCCTTCCAAGCTGTAAATTGCAGCTGAAGGGCTGTCCCCAAGGGCTTAGCCCCTGCTTCCCTCTTTCAGAGTCAGCAGAAGAGGCACTTCTGAGGTGAGAAACTCTAACTTTCACTGCCCCATTTGCAGCAGCAATTTCCTTTTTGAATGTGCGGGTTGTTTTGTTCTGTTTTTAACAATATGCATTTTATTTTCATATGATCAAATAATGGGAACCAGCTCTATAGTAGTTAATAGTACACTTTTCTTGGTGTAGAATTGCAGCTCTCTTACTTTAAGAGACGGATGTAAACGGTGGTTACCAAAATTTGGACTGCCTTTCTGAAGTCATTTGATAGCAAAACAGAGCAGGTTGGCTGCAAGTAACTCTAAGAAGTATCACTAGACCTTAAGAAATCCATTCCTTTGTTCATTGCCTGTGCAAGCAATACATGGACAGATGAATCCCTTCCTTGGATTAACTTTGTCTGTTATTAATTATTTAGCCCTGCACTCAGATTCTGGCACTAGTGAATAACATCTGCACAGAGTGGAAATACTTTGGCAATTAAAAGCCAATTAAATTTGACTTGTTTCCCTCTTCTATCCATCTTATGATGTCAAAAGTGGAGACTTACGACTGAAATATTTAACATCTATTTTAAAAAAGGGTTTCATTTTTGTAAGATGAGGGTCTGTTTTTCTCTGCACCAAAGGTGGCTTCATGGATGATACTTCAAAGGACATCATCCATAACAACTATAAACAGAAGGAAAAAAAAAAAAATGCTTTTAAATTATGTGTGGTTTCATTATCATTGGGTCACTAGTGGTTAAAAAAAACCCTGTTCAGTCAAGTGCCGTGTAAGGTCAACCAAAATGATGAAACAGAATTCACAGGGAAATTATAGGACTGAAGCTTTTATCTGAAGTCATTTTTATCCTTTCTTTCACGTTTGGCTTGCTGAGAGTTCTCCAATGAGATATGAAGCTATCAGTTTAAGCCGTGTATCTGAGAGGTCCGCAGATAAAACTGTCACTAGAGAAAATATAAAGCAAGGGAATTCTAGAAACAGTCCTTTGTGTGTTGTTGCCCTCCCTTTCATTTACTTATTAAATAGTGTCATCTATATACTGATAAGGTTTATGACTGCTGTAAGAGATATTTCTCCAGGCCTCTCAGCCTTTTAATGAGGTCATTGTTGCAGTGCTTTGCAGTGTTGGAGAAACAAACAGAATTATTCCTGTGTATAAATTAAATACTTTCACACAGTGTCAAACTGAAATGCCTGTGTTTTCCTGGGGAAGGTATGGCAGAGAACTGGATTCGTCTGGGGTCTTTAAGTCCCAGCACAGCACTTGAGCTTCGACATTCATCCTTTCTTTTTGTGCTCTTTGTAAAGTTCTTGCTAAGGGGGAAAGAGTAATTTTTAATTTGGATCCTTTGCACACTTCCACAGCAGATAGAGCAGCAATAGCATTAGAAATATGTGATGGTTTAACAAATGGTTGGTGAGTGCAGCCATGAGGAGAAACATAAATGCAATTTCAGAATCTCTGTATTCATCTGCCAGCCTGATTTTTACTTTATGGTTTGTTAAAATCACAACTGCTTAGGAAGCCCTTAAGCAGAAAGAAAGTGGTATGCAAAACACTTAGAGTGCTGATCTCAGCTGATAGATAGAGAATGGGCTGGGCAAAGAATGACTGTTGGTAGATACACAGAACCTAGAGCACTGGTATTTAACCTATTATGTACTTCCTATGTCCTGCTCTGCTTACTTGCAAATGTAAGTACTGTACCAGGAAAAATAGTAAAAAGTAGGCTTGGACAGAATCGATAGTCTGTATTTGCTTGATAGTATCTCTCAATTCTGCGGAATAAAATCCTAGAGTCATGGGATTCAGTAGCATTTTTGCTACATTTTTGTCCTTGAACCAAACTATTTTGCAGCTGGACGTGATGGTCTTGAAGGTCTTCTCCAACCTGAGCAATTCCATGATGCTATGATTCTATCTTTTCATAGAGAGTTTATCAAATTATTGTCTGAATAAGAATCTTAGAATCGTTTGAGTTGGAAAGGACCTTTAAACGTCATCTAGTCCAATTCCCCTGCAATGAACAGGACGCCTAGAGCTAGTTAATGTGCTCAGACCCCTGTCCAGCCTGACCTTGAATATCTCAAGGGATGGGGCATCCACCACCTCTCTAGGCAAAATACGGCAGAATACTGCATAGTATATTAAAATGAAGAGAAAAAAAAAAAAAAAATCACTATCAGGTAGAAACCAGTGAATAATTCTTAAGCAGACAATTTATAATGGAGTGAGGTATCAAATATGCAGCAATTCATCTTGGGACTTGTTGTTTTTAATATCTTAAGTAATGACTGACAAGGAGGAAACTGTAAACACCAAGTTAATTAAATGCTCAGATGGTATTGGGACAGGGAAGGTAGTACAGTGCAGAGCAGATGGATTGAAGCTTCTGAATGATCTGGCAAATTTCAGGAGGTGTGCTGAAGTAAAGTAAGATGAATCAGATATCTATTAAATTAAGCTCATGGAAGTTGAGAAAATGTTGCTGCTTTATTACACCAAAATGAAGAGCATAGCTGCAGAATTGAATGACATTCTGGAAATGACAGTGGATCAGGGAGACTGTATTAAAAGTCAGGGCTACTTCTGTTCCTCTCAGACCCATCAAAACTGGCATTTGAGGTCAGACCTGGGGTGCAGTTCTGTGATCTGCATTTTACAATAACAACATGACAGGGATAAGCTTAACCAGCGCAGAGCTCCAGGACGCTGATTTTATGCAAGAAGTCTCACAAATCAGATTTTCTGTGTGTCTCCTGAGTGACAAGACCTGTGACACGCTGTGATTTCTCTGTATATTCACAGAAATTCACAGCTCCTGGTCAGTAGAAACTGCACTTGGACCTACAGCAAAAGCCTCAGGGTACTTTACTCTTAGAATCTGAATCTGTGCCAGATGTGTTCTGCAGTGATGTCCCGCCTCTGCTCTTGCCATTTCATGGCAGTGCCCTATAGCAGTGTTTTGCAAACAGCAGGTTACAACCTTCACTATATTTACAAAAAGCAAGAGTGGGGCAGACTATGAGACAAATGCTCTATTTGAAGTGCCTAGAATGAGTTTAAACACGGTCCTTCCACTCTTCCTCTTGCAAATTCTCTTGCTCATCTGTCTTGGTTGGAGTCATCTTTTCTCTCTCATCTTTTAATAGAATTTCATAGAAATGCTAACAATAAGATTCTCTTTGTTATCGTGTACCCTCTTATAGTACACAGAAAGATAAGAGTACAAAGAAATATCAAAATTAAAGGGATTAAAAATGCTTCGTTTTTGATTAACCCAAGAGACCAGAGGGTGGTACAGGCGCATCTTTGTATGTTTGGAAAGGTAATAATGATGACACTACCCGCTATGAATAATTATGCCATTATATAGAGCCTTGGCAGGGCTGAAATTGGAATACTGCAGACAATAATGGGCCATTCACTTTAAACAGAACTCAAAATGAGAAGTTGGAGCCTGTTCAGAGAAAAACAATGAAGAGGTCAAGATGTTCAGGGCTGGATTGAGCTCATCTGTGATGTAATGCTGTATATGCTCCAGTAGCTTGATAAGCTTCTGCTTGTGAGTCTGTATATAGATTAATCTATAGGCTTATACTGACTTCAGAAATTCCTTCTGCATGCAGTGATCTCATCCTTAATCTGCTATTTTATTGTGTCTGTGTGTGTGTGGTTCACTCTAGCTTCTGACAGGTGTTCCTTCCTTCTGTTTAGCTTACCCTGTTCTCTATGTTACTTTCCAGATAAGAAGCTGCTTATCTAAGGAAATGAGCTTGTCTATCACTGAACATCTGGAAGCCATTTGAAGTTGCTTTCTCAGAATTTTGCAGACCTCTTTTCTCTACAGTCAGAGCAATATTTAGAAAACTTCTTTGTAGGCTTTCTGACAGAAAGCATCTCTGTTCAACCAGATGTGCTTTACATACTCCCAAACCAGTAATCATTTTCTTCGTGCTTCATCCCTGATCACAGCAGTGAGTTGGAAGCAGATGATCTTCAAGGTCCCTTCCAACCCATTCTATGATTCTCTGTAGCTCTCTTGAAGAAAACCTACTCCAATAGGCACATTAACAGTCCTGTTTAGGATATAAGGCTCACAGAGAGCATCTTTCCTTAAAGGAAGTGCAGTTGTGAGAGACTTCCTTACAAATGGGATTTTCCAGAGAACAGATAGCCTTATGACTGAAGTAAATTGCTTTGCTTACCCGCTGTACATCCAAAGACAGAAAACAGGGAGCAGCAGCAGCACGTGGCATTTTTTCTCTGGGGGATATTGTATTTCTGCTCAGTTCTGCTATATGCCGAGGATTCCATTTTATTCCAGGACTGACTGCTTCATTGTGACTGCAGAATTTGTTGTGTGATTTATTCTTCTTCATTTTGTTCTCCTTCCTGCTGTCACTTTTAATTCGTTATGTTTACTCAGTGCAGCCCAGAGAGCCCAAGTGGGCTGCTTTTGAATAGATTGGGATCTGCCTGGCCTTGTCTTTGGATTGATCTGCTCCCAACTCTGTTCACCAGCACTCTGGCCAGCTTCTTCTCGCCTTTTGTTTCTGCATCTTCATGTCTAGGCCTTCAGTTTCTGCTTGTCATCTTTGGGATTTGTCTGTCAACTTTTCTTTCCTCAGGCCTAAGGTGTATTGAAGCTTGGCTAGAAAAGACTACCAGCAGTGTGGATGTCCTCCTACAGTGATTTTCCCCCCCCAGTCTACTCTGTCATGTAAAGTATTTTAACCTTTGATACAATATGTGCTTCTTATATATACATTTGTGTGTGTTTGTGTAAGTGCAAAGCAGCTTTCATGAGAGGCTACTACATCTCTTGTATATACTGTCAGGCTATCTTGAGCCCTAAACTCTAATGGAAATATTTGTCTACTTTCCTTTTTTTTTTTTTAATTTTAATAATAACTTGAAAATACCTGAACATTGGCTGAGGGGAGTGTGGTTTATCAAGGGAGGAAAAGGGCTTAGTGCTAATGTCATCACTCCTTGTGAGAAGGATCCGGGAGCTCTACTAAATGGCATCTCTGAAGCGGCCACCAAAGCCAACAGTATAGTCAAGAAAAAACTTCCTCTAACTATTACAATAGACAGAAAGTCAAATATTGAAGTTAATTACTTTGAATCAGAAATACTTTTTGCAGTGAGATGGGCAGGTAACTGCAATGGTGGCATTGAATGAGTTGTGGAGAAACCTGGCTGATATGTTCAGCCTGGCTGAGGGTATTGGTCTGAAGCAGCATCTTACCACTTAATGATACAACAAAGTAAATTTTCAAAAGTTAAGTTAAAAATGGGTGGTGCAGCCACTACAAATACTCTTCTTTTAATTTTACTTCATTATCTGGAACAGAATTGGTAGGAGACAATTTTCAGAAAGGCAAGGCGCCTCACCGAAGTTATTGTCATTATTAAGGAAATAAGTGGCAAATTGGATTTCTTCTTGTAATAAAATTAAATCGTTTGTGATCTTTAATCAAAGGAATACTTTTTGGAAACATTGTATAAAAATGACAGTTAAAAAGGCTGCCATGGAGGAGAATTAATGTAACATTAATTAAAAGTATTGAACCAAGAATTTGGTACAGAAAGTACATGTACTTCTTTGAGAGAACAAAGTTGTTTGAATATATAATTTACATACTGATTTTACAGACCTTTTAATGAGGTAAGTGATGGTCTAAACTGATACTTCTGTGATAGTCAGCAAGGAGCAATAAGAAATACAGGCTACTCATAAATATTTTGGGGCAATTTTTAGGCAGCTTTATTCACTTTTTTATGAAAAAGTACTTGGTCTGAGGGAAGGCAGTATTAAATTGCAGTTTGCCTTCAGATTGCCATAGAAGTCCTGAAGAAGAAAGAGCTGTACGTGCCAGGATGTCTGTCAGTAATGTGTCTGTTTTCTGTTGCCCTCAGCGGAAGTTTTGTTTCTGTGCTTCTTTGAAAATATCAGTCATTGTTACCAAGTTTTTCCCCTTCATCCATCTTCCTCAATTCTGTGATAAATGTCCGGCTCCCCATTGGTACTTGAACAGCTGTCACTGCTGTTTAGCTCCAGCCTGCTCCAGTGAGAGTCTCCTTGAACCTGCACTGTGTCTCAGAAAACCATGAATCTTGGTTCAAGGTTTGCGGAGTGAACTTTGTTCATTAAAGTGTAGGTATCTGCGTTGCTCTTCTGTTTTCTTACCTTAGTCATCCTGCCTTCAACATACTATATTTTTCTATGTTGTACAAATACGAAATTATTCTCCAGTCATTCCTGGGCCTTGAGGGTATAAGCTGAACAACAGTTGATTTTGTTATACCCAACCAAAGAGAAATAAATGAAACTGAGTGGTTTAAAATCCAGTGGCTTTACTAAAACTTGGAAGAAAAAAAAATGGCCATGTTACTATGAGAAGAAAATCTAATGACAGTTGATTCTTTGTGGTTTAAAGGCATATACTTTGTCAAAATTTGGTGTTGCACCAACAGCTAAAAGAAGGAATTTCTATAAAAGAGAAAAGGAAACTCCTACAAGCTCTAAGATGCACTTTAAATAATATGATGTTAAAAAGAAAAAATAATGTATGCAATCAATCAGAAATGAACCTCAAGATGTTTTAAAAAAGATGATGCCTAATGAAATCTGAATTCAAATAATATGCAGTCTTGTGCAAAGTAATATATAAAGTTAATTGAACCCACTGGGTTTTAGAAGGTTGTTTGTCTAAAGGACTGCTGTTTTCAGCAATGAAAACATCATCCTTCACAGTGTCAGATGATCACATGAGAATCTCTGATCTCACATGCCAGATGTCACATTTTCTTACCCTTAGAAGCTGCAAAAGGCTTCATACTTTTGGATATCCATGTAAACGAAGGATGATAAACTTATATACTTTGTTCAGTGTTGGTTCTTCAGCTTTAAAAGGATATTGGTACTGAAATTCTCTCAATAATCACAAGTGTTTTGGAAGCGGAATGTCAGAGTGTGTGCTTTATTGAAGTTTAAATGACGTGAAGCGTCATATATTGATTTCAAAAGATGAAGCATCTCTGTGGATTTTTGCTGCAGAAAATGGTTGAAAAACGCTGATTATAGTGTCTTTGAAAAGTAAAGGAGTGTAATTTGTTGTATCTAGGTTTTTACTGAAAACTGCAAATTGAACCCTTGTCTCTAAGTATGTCTAAACACTTCAGTGATCTGCTTTGCTATCTACCAACCCAGCATATGAAAGATTTTCTGATATATAAGTTTCAGAATTGGATAATTTCCAGTATTATTCATCTGTATTACCATGCATCCAGGTGCACACAGCCACACAGCAGAGGCTGCCCTCACCAAACCAATGAAAACTTGAACTGGAAACAAAGAGATGGATGCAACCAGACAGCAGAATTCAGGGCAACAGCAAAACAGTACTGGGCCAGAATATCACTGAGCTGTGTCCAGAAAGCCAGCAGCCTCACTGCTGTAAACTCCTGTTTTATTGTTTTTTAGGTACTAAGGAAGCAAGAATTCATAAGAAATTTGGTGGGAGATAGGTAGTGAAATAGCTCTGCAGATGTTTACAGAATTCCCTCCCAGGCACGAAGGGCAGTGTGGGAGGAACATAAAGGCACTTGTCTGAATATTTATCACATGAGGGTGGAGGCTGATGTTGTGAGTTATCAGAGGGAGGGGATGGGATCTCATTGGTGCATCGGAGGGGAGGGGAATTGCAGTAGCAGAGCAGGAGAGAGATTCAGCCATCAGAGTTAATTCCTTGGACTTCTCAGTCTGTATCCGTCATGGCAGCACTGAGCTGAGGCTTTGGCTCAGCGTAAGTTTATGCTACCACTTCAGTTCTGTGTGGCCTTCAGCTGCTGTTCAGAGCAGGACTATCTCTGAGGTCCTATTGAGCTGAGCCAGTGCAGTCGGTGGGCATGCAGCTCATCCTACCCTGTGTACATTGTCCTGTCTCCATCTCTTTTGACTCCAGGAGACTTACTCAGTATATTTATACAAAGATATCTACCCTTAGGTCATAGCAGGAAACTGAATACCGGTCCAAGGATATAAAACCTCATTCTGCTTGGGGAAGTCCTTACTTTTTTGCCAGTTTTGCCATAACTTAAATCAGACGAGGACTTCACTGTCTGCTTAATGCAGTACTTAATATCCACGCATTTTGTTCGCCTTCCAAATGCTGAGACTTTAATTAACATTTCCTACAAATTCTTCGTTAGTCTTCTATCCATCTGTTATTCCACTAATATCCCTAATAATGTCTCACAATAGCTCCCTAAGCTACAATGTAAAGTTGAGCAATGAGGTGCAATATAGGCAGTAAACTTCCCTCAGGCCACCGTACAGCAGAGCATGGCACTGTCATCCAAGCTGAACAGATGTGGACAGGTACCTCCACATATCCCTGTGCAGTTCCTTTCAGAAGAGAATAGCTGCCTGTGTCACCAAGACCATGTCTGTTAGTTTAGGGACAGCCATGTGATACTGCACTTGCATTGCCCTGTAAAAAAAAAAAAGAAAAAACTGTCCTGGTGCTTGCTGGGATATTTCTGTTCTACCATACTGTAGAATATGTATGCTTTAAGTAGAAAGTACGTTCACCATCTATCTTTTTAATATGGTGTTCTGCTGATTTTTGTGATATATCGTGTTCTGAAGGGCTTTTTTTATTTTTTGTGAGCTAAAAAGTTGTGCCAGAATTACTGAAAGCACTCAAAAGTCTGGAAATGAATGCATGTGAAAAGAACAACTTGTTATTTGAATAAGTTTGCCTGGAGGGGAATTGCTAAAGTTTTACTAAAATTCCATTCCCTTCCTTCATGTTAATTAAATTAAAGCTTAGGGGGGGACCATAATATAGTAGTGTGATATATCTGGGATGCAACTGAAGAAACAAAAAGCCATCTTATCTCCCTTGGCTTGTCTGTCTTCTTACTGAAGCTTTGAGATTTCATTTATAATGACTGCTTTTATTCAGAACTTTGCATTTCCACCAAATGAAATGAAGAGCACTTTGACAGGAAATGCAAGTTGCATAATCTTTGCAGAAGCCCATGCCTGAATCCATGCTCCATTCTTCATTCTGCTGCTTGATATGGCATCAGATTTCTTCTGTCTTGAAATCCTATCTGACCATTGCCATCAGGCCATCAGAGCCACATTTCTTTCAGTTATAAATTGTTCCTATAGTAAACAGGGATTAAATAGTATGTTTATGGCATCCATTCAACAAAATCAACCCAAGAGGTCATATTATTCTCTGAATTCTTAATCTCAGACATGAACGCAGCCTGGGAGAAGAACTCTTTGAGAGCGAACCTGTGGGGAAGGATTTGAGGATTCTGATGAACAAAAATCTGGTTATGAGCCAGCATTGTGCTCCTGCTGCCTGGAAGGCCAACAGCAACCTGGCATCAAGAAAGGGGTGGCCAGCAGGGACAGGGAGGTGATTGTCTCCCTCTGCTCAGCTCTTGTGAGGCCCCATCTGCAGCACTGCGTCCAGGGCTGGGTCCCCCAGTACAGGAAGGACGTGGAGCTCTTGGAGCGGGTCCAGAGGGGGGCACTGAGATGAACACAGGGCTGGAGCACCTCTCCTATGAGGAAAGGGTGAGGGAACTGGGCTTGGAGAGGAGAAGGCTCAAGGGGGACATTGCAGTCTTCAGTACTTGAAGGGAGCGTACAAGCAGGAGGGGGACCAACTTTTTATGTTGTGTGATAGGGACAGAGCAAGGGGAAGTAGCTTTAAACTAAATGAGGGGAAATTTAGGTTAGATTGTTTTTGTTTTTGTTTTTTAAAGCAGAGTGTGGTGATCTGCTGGAGCAGGATGCCCAGAGAAGCTGTGGTTGCCCCATCTCTGGAGGTATTCTAGGGCAGGTAGGATGGGATCCAGGGCAGCCTGAAGTGGTGGTTGGCAATCCTGTCATGGCAGAGGGGTTGGAAAACTAGATGATTTAAGGCCCCCTCCAACCTAAGCCGTTCTATGATTCTACGAATCAGTCTTCTCAAGCAGCCTGGTGCAGTGAGTTAATGCAATAGCAGCAGTTTTCCTGCTTTTTCGTTCATTTTCACAATTGGAAGCAGCGACTTCTGGCTCTTCTGTGCTGGGCCACATGCAGGCACAGCAGGAGGCCCTTGGCTCCTCTGACTGCATTTGCTGTCCAAACAACTGCTCCTCACCCCCTTGTCAGAAGAACCAGTGGGCAGAAAGAAATATTATGCAGGCCAGACCTGGCTAACAGGCCATGAACTGGAGCAATCTGATCGAAATACATGTTTAATTGAGGCTTGTTTCTTGAATTTCTGGCATGAAATAGAGCACACGCTTTTCTGGTTTAGAGTGATTTCAAATTTTGCACGTTTCAGTTTATGAACACCTCAGTAAAATTCAATGTCACTCAGACTTTCCAGAGGTTTCTTAATCCCATGTGAGGTCAGGAATGCATACTTCAGATAGTCCTCAAGCAGGCCTGAGTGCGTTGTATGGCATTTGTGCAATTTATGACTGCAGTCGTATCAGCCGTGGTCATTTCTGGAAAACTGTACTTTGCTTGTTTGCGTTTGTTTTCCTTGCTTGTTTTCTCCTAAAATATTGGCTTTAAGTCTGTATATAGAAATGAAAGTGTTTCATGTGCGAAATGCAAGAAGTTGCCCTCAGGGCTGTGCTTATGCCCTAAGTGCCTTTCAGGAGTGAATCTCCGAGTTCTACCAGCTGGGCAGGATCTGTGTAGGGGCACACGTATAGGCAGTATGCCAGGATTGGCAGTGGGCTTCAGTGGCTGTTCTCGGTAATTCAGTGCAGAGTTTGATCTTCTTGCCCAACCCGGATATCCACAAATTAGATCCCCATTCAGACACACATAGGAGACCCATAACATTTCTAAACTTATCTCAAAATTTCCCTGGACCAAATTCCTGTCAGAGTATTTACCTGTTTCTCTATGTTGCCCCTGCTGTTTATTTAAATAAGAGATGACATTTTACCTCTTCAAGTTGAACAACAGCGCAATATTGAGAAAATCTCTTAAAGAAGCTTCTGCTGCACTGTCCTCCAGCAGCAGTCCCATTTTATTTGTGGAAGATAAACCCTTGGTAAGCAAATGGGAAATGAAGTTTTATGTAACAGGAATCATTTCATGAGAAGACACTTAAAATTCTGTTTATATTTTATGCACACATCCAGTTAAGTTTTTCTTGGCCCCATTATGCAAATGAATTCATCCATCCTAACTCAGGAATTAATTAGTTTTCCTAGTATTCTCATCATGCTGGTACTAACATACCTAACACTGAAAGAGTTTTAGATTCTCCAAGATAACATTTGTAGAATACTGTTCTGACTTCAGAACATAAAGACTGAAATAGGAATAAGCATATTTAGGGATTGATGAGTTATGAAATTCTACTAATCTGTAACTATTACTGGCACTTGTGATGCATTCTGATACTAGGTATGATAGGCCAACTGCCTTCTTCTTCTCTCTCCATTTAGAACACCAGGAGCCAAGGAGGAGATTATAAGACAGAGTATAGAAAGGGATCAGACCCTTTACCTGCAACTCCATCAGAACGTAGATACTTAAACATCTTCAGATAGGTCATTTTAGAATAAGGAGTCTAACAAAGCATCAAGATGTCAGCAGTAGTAGAGCTCTGGAAGAAATTTTTCCAAAAGGATTATGTTAGCTGCTCAGACAAGATATCATCTTGAATGGTCAGAGGCCAAGGATCAAGCCACAAAGCTAAAAGAAAGAGAATCAGACTGTATGACGTTAAGTTACAACTAAGAGCCAGCCCTCAATAGGAAGGAAACAGGTAGGAATTGGAAGACGTTTTTTGGCAAAAGTGACATCTCCTTAGATATTAATTCTGTCTGATTGCGCCCATTTTTTAGATGTACAGTATGCCTAGCCTTGTTGCATAATTCTGGTAGTATGTTTATGAATAAAAATGTATAAATGGGAGCTTTTTTCAGGAGTCTTGCCAAAGGTTGATCACAATCAGCCTTACTGTAAGTTGCTGCACTGCTGAACACAGTGCAGGTCCCACTGGTTACCTAAGATGTGGTGATCCAGTAATCTCCTAGGTTAGCTCTCCTGCACAGAATGAATCTTGACTAGATTTGCTGTTGGAGTTTTCTCATTGTTTGAGTTTCTCATTTGTAAAGGTGAATCTGTGACTGAAGTCAGAAGATGCACTAGGTATTACATAGGCAGAATAGGCCTTATTTGAATCTTACTTCGGATGGAGCCTTGGGCAGCCTGGTCTAGTGGGTAGCAACCCTGCCTCTGTCATGGGGGTTGGAACTAGATGATCTTTAAGGGTTCTTTCAACCCGGGCCATTCAGTGCTTCTATCATGATTCTATGATTCTATTATGATTCTGTTAGAGAAATTACCATCATATATTTTTATTATCTATGGATGACCTTGGTCAGACTTTAGCAGTATAGCAACAGTTTGGAAATTGAAGCTGAGAAGATGTGTAAAGACCCATTTTGAATTACAGTTGGCTGACTTTTCAGCAGTCTTTGAAATATTCAGAATGGTTTGGAAATGGGACTTAGTCTCCTAAGTGCTTTTTAAAAGCAATTAGACAAAAGTGTTGTAAAACTGAGGGGCGTGAGTTAAAGGGATACAGCTCAGTGGTGTTTTTTTTTCCTCTTCATATATTCTCCATGTTTGGGGTAGATCACATTCTCAAGAGTCTGTGCATGAAGGAGTAGACAGATGTTAATTCATTTCTTTTGAGTGCTGCAAGATGGATGTATGTCACCTCTTCTTTCTCCTCTGGAAGCCCTTGAAAAGCATAATGAGAAGCCAGGAAAAATAGATTTTCATATCCCTTTGTCCATCTCAGTTGTTTCTGATGTTCAAGAGATGAACATTCTAGGCAGAGTTAGCCAAACTCTTTGTGCTCCTGCTTATGGCCCGCCGTCTTGTTACTGTTTCCAGTGCAGCACTTTCTTTGTCCCCTAATACCAGACATAAAGGGTAGAAAAGGCAGTCATAATTTAGTCATCTCCACCAGCTTAATTAAAACAGGCTTGTGTAATCATGGCAATCATGCCAAGAAATTTTATCTGGCATAATTTTTTGTACCACCTGTACATTAGTTCCTCTCCACAATCCTCATTCACACTAAGCTTTCCAGGAAAAAGCTTTTCATATTTTGCATCCCAAGAATAATAAAAAAATTGAAACAAATTATTTGCAGAGTTTTAATTCCAGCCTATTTCTTCTTCCCTTTCAACTTAGCCTTTAGCAGCTTTCTCCAAAAGTGTTCTTTTTGCTTTTCTTGCAGACTGTATGTGGACGGACCTTTTGGAAGTCCCTTTGAGGAATCCTTGAACTATGAAGTAAGCCTCTGCGTGGCTGGTGGTATTGGAGTTACACCATTTGCATCAGTTCTCAACGCTCTGCTGTAAGTGAACTTAAACTTTTTAAAGCCATTTCTTCTCCCTTACCAATTTTCCATAATAGTACATGTCAGAAGGGTTCTCAGAGTATTTCAAAACTTAGCGTAGCACAAGTGAATGTTTCCTTGAAGAGGGGCAGAGGACTAGGGCATCTGGGAGCGTAAGGAATCTCATGGGTTATGTAAACCAGAGTTTGGCAGAGTTGTGCTACTAATGCACATCAATTGGACAATAGCATAATATTTATACCCTTACACTAGATGGACTATGATTGATGCTTGCTATAACCACAGACCCTTCAGCTAGATTTGTTGCCCAGCATCTGCTTAGAGGAAGCTGTGGACTGTGATAGAGTCTATTTTTCAGTCAGTAGTTTGTGACAGTCTTTCAGCTGGAATTGCAGGCCAACTCTCATGTTTTGTTTGAATTTTGTAAGTGTGCACCCTTAGGGTTTTAGAGGAATGGACTTGACATGGATTCAGATAGTGTTTGGATTTTAACTCTATCTGAAAATTTAAAAATGTAGATATGCCTTTTTCTCTACTTTCTTCCCTCTGTATTAAAATGAAACCTTTGAAATTCTCTTCAAACCAAACCTTTCATCTCTTGCTTCTCTGTCACACTGGCAACATGGATCCCCAAAATGTTACGCTGCATGAATTAGGCTTGTTTTTATGATTGTTGTTGATGGGTTTTTTTATTTTTATTTTTTCCTGGAATGTTAGCTCAGATCTTCAGTCACTTAAGAACCCCCATTTCACATCACAGCCAATCAAAGCAACAGTCCTTCCCTGAAGTCTCAGAAGGCTGGATGGCTTTGGGAACGCTTTACAGTACACATCTGATGCATTTATACTAAGATGGATGTGCCAATGTGCAATTCTAGCAGTGTGTTATTAGATGCTATAAGAACTCGTGCAGATACTTAGCATCCAAAAACTTCAGCAGTCTGTTCTTTCGGTTAAAGCCATAAATAAGTTTCCAAACAGCTCATCCTATAATCTGACTTTGTAGCCCATCTTCCTCTTGTTCACTGTAACATTATACAGGGGAATAATTCTATGATTCCAGACACAAAAAAAAACAAAACACAGAACACTCTCAACCTGCTTTCATTCTCAGTATTTAAACATCAACAACAAAACGCCAGTGTCCTGGACGAGTTGCCTATTGTCATTGCCCTGGCTGAGAAGAACTTGGCAGGTGTGAAAATGCAAACTGCCTTAGGATGCCAGTGCTGCAGAGCAGTGAAGCCAGTCCTGTGGTGTCAAGGACATGCAGACCTCAGAGAGATCAGAATCCTGTCAAGCAGGAAAGTCGTTTGTTTCCTGCTCAATTATGTTCCTGTTCTGTGTTCTCAATTTAATTCCTGCCCTTCACTGCACTTGACTCCTGAACCGTACACCCTATTTTTAAGAAATCATGACTTACATTAAAGAAAGCTGGTGGCTTACAACAGGAGGAGCTTTAAATAATGGCTGCTATTATGGGCAGGGGTAACATTTAAAAATGTGTGAGAAGTACTGTATACATCTGGATTTGTTTACAGTGAGAGATTTCACCTTAATATATCCTCCTGAAGTTAGACCCAAGTGTGTTTATCTGAGTTGAGATTTTAAATTTATGCTTGACTTGTTTCCTAAAATCTTACAGTCCAGCTGCAGTGTTTCATCACCAAGAGTAGCGTTCTGTTGCTGAGCTATAGTAATTCCTTACAAATTCCTTACATTTTTCTCTTTTATCCTTTTTTTTTTTTTTTTAATGGTGAAAGGCACTTACTTTCCTCACTACTGCTTATGGTTATCTTGTCACATCTGACCAGACTATGACCCTTTGTAAGGGCTTGTACTAGAAGCAATCAGAAGAAAATCCTGAGTAGGAGGAAATCCTACTCTACAGGTCAACAGCTTACAATTGTAAAAGCTGTAGTTAGGACTTGGAAGACACACTCCCCCCAGTCTTGATGCATTTTCTTTTTATGTGACCTGTGAAATATGAGTTCTCAGCCTCAATATGTTCCTAAGAATATCTCCATCTTTGCTTCTTAGGCATATACTGTAAGTGAAGGGCATGGGGAGGTAGAACAGTAGCTGGATCTATCATTTATGTGTATCTGTTAGTACAGTACCTGACTGAGTCTGCAAGCAACTTTAATAATATGGTGGGTTGTGTTATGAAGCCTTTTTACTGAAGCTGGCTCCTGGATCTGGTTTTTGAAGTCAGCAGTCTGTGATCTTCTCAGTCTGAAAATCTGTGTAGAGGATGTGGACACAAACTGTTCACTGGACATTTCAATGTTCAAAACAACAGCAGACAGCATTGGCTAGCTAAGAAAAGATTTCCTAGACATTTTTGTTTGGTTTAAACTCATTAATCATTAGGGTTATTTTCATTTCTGTTTCCTATTCCAGTTTGTTCCAAAAGTTCCTTTGTGCTGCAGTTGCATTTTGTTTGCTTTCGAAATCTGACATAATATTCATGTTTTGCTAAACAAAATGTCAGAATCTGTCCATGACTGCACTTTATCACCAGCATTTTGGAAGGACTGTAGCGTTTCTTACAGTTGCCTGGAACAATGGAGCTCTAATTTGAATTGGTCTTTGTGATTCTGCTGCTGTATTATAATCAACCACAGGCTTTCACATTTATTGGCAGAATTTAGTCCTGACATTACTGTGTTTGTCAGTATTTTTCTCCTAGGGGTTGCTTTATAAATCTAATAAACATTTGACATAATACACTTGAACTTAGAATGTCTGCTTTGCTTTGAAATAAAAGTCTGACGATGGTGGTGCATGAATCCATATTTGCAGCCCAAATTGTCTGTATACTTGACATCTTCCAATGCAGAAACACATTCTGTGAGGGGTGTTGGTCATGTGCTTGAGATTTATTATTCTGATGATCATCCACATGGACTGTGCTGATCATTTCAGTGTCTGATAGATCACAAAATGAAAAACAGCTTTGCAGTTGGCTTCTAATGCGTTTCCACAAATGAATATAAAGCATCTTAGTTGACATTCTCTTCTTGAATGATAATTTTTAATTCTTCAAACATCTCATTTTCAAGTGATGACTGGAAATGCTACAAACTGAGAAGACTCTACTTCATCTGGGTATGCAGGGACGTCGAATCTTTCCGCTGGTTTGCAGATTTGCTCTGTATGTTGCATAACAAGGTAATAGGTGTTGCTTGGAAGGATGCTGATAATGTAATAAATGCAAAATTTGTTCACTCTACAGCTGGCATGCTATAGAGAATGCAAGCAAACTGCAGCTTTGCCTGAGTTACCTGACCCACACTCCATTGTGCTTGAAGCTCCACAAAGCAGTTTGAGTATATCTCATAGTATTTCACTGCATGTTATTGCTGGAGAATTATCTGTGAAATTTATGAGATAGGAGAAGAACATGCCAAGTCAGGGAGTCTGAGTGGCTTTTGCTTTTTGGTTCATACACAGATTGAGAAGGGAGAGGGTTTTACAATTTTAAGTGGATTTTAAAAGCAGTGTAGCTTTCTAAAATAATACTTTGTTCACAGCCTGATGGGCAGCATTCTGGACTGCACAAAGGGATAATATGCAAGCACGTCTTCGTTAAAAAGCTTACTTCACTGATGCTGAAACTTCAGTCTATCAAGATAGTAGTCACAAGTTACTTTATACTTATATTAAAAGAAAGGATATTATTTCACTAGCTGTTTTTATCGTCCTCCCAGCTCTGGCAAGAGAATCGACCAGACTATATAAACATCCAGCTGTACCTCAGTCAAACAGATGGAATACAGGTATGTGGTTAAAAACTGTTTGTAAACCAAACTAGACCTTGGGGTAGCAGACAATGCAAACTGTCAGTCATATGCAAAAGAGAGTTACTGCAGATGGCCAGAACAGGAAATGAGGCTATAAACTCTAGTGATTGATTCATTAGTAGGGCAGGAGAGCAAGTTCCTCCCCACAGCATTAAGAGAATCTAGTCTAGCAGTCTTAACTTGATTATGTGTGGGCAAAAATCCATATCTTCTTTTTCTAGGAAAGAGGTCCTTCCAGGCCAGGCCACAGACCAGACAGTTGGCAGGTTTTGATGGGAAATCTAAATCATTGCTGGGCTAAGAATCAAAGCAGGATAGTTGTAGGAGCGTGGTGGCTCAGATCTCCTTCTGAACTAAATATTTTGAGAGAAGCTAGCTACTTTTGAAAGCTTCTGATCGGTTTTGTCTGAGATATAAAAGTTACAAATTCCTTGATGCATGAGACTGGAAATTATACTGAACTGTCAATTGTCATACTATAAACCACAGTACTGTGTTCATTCCTCTACTCCTGTAATCTCCCATAGCTCTTTATGCTTATGATCTTCATTTTACATTATTTAGCACACAATCCTGAGCTTGATTGTTCTGCATCTGGAAGCTTCACCATTCACTGCCACAGGCCCAGGAGTGAGCCTGACAATTACTGCAAAACATGAAATGCAGTGAGAAGCCATGCCCAGAGAATTTTGATCTACCTGGTATCAGGTAGAGGCAGAATAATATTTACAGCTCCAGCACAGGCACTTTGCAATAGTTTAGATAATGTGATAGCTACAGCAGTTATGAACAGATTTAATGCCTGGATGACATGTCATCTTGAATGGACTGCTTGAAAATTACCTAATTGTGAACCTGGTAAGCAGTAAGGTTAAAATTAAAACTTGAAGCAGGATTGTGTGGCAAAGACACAGCAAGATTGTAATAACAGACAATTCAGCGTAAGTTTTCTGATACTGTGTTTGAAGCAGATTCTGAATTTATTATTTAAGTCAACTTTGTTTTAAGTTTTCCTTTAAAGTCACTTTTCTTTTGTGGCTGTTGAACAAAGCTGGCATGAACTATAATGCTGCTCATGATTTCTCAAGGGGATGTTAAAGTCTACTCTCCATTGTCTTACAGCTTATGTGTTCACTGAAGTCAGTCCAAGTACTGACTGCTACCAAAATCAGGGCAGTTTCATTTCATGCTCCCTTTGCTCAGGAGTAGTATGCCAGTGTGTCAACGGGCAGTCAATTCCATCCTTCAGCAAATACCTCTTGAGTATAAAAGGCCACTGGAGGATGAGTTGGCCAAGCCTGTATTTGCATTGGCATGAGCCATGTTTCAGATCATTCAGCAGTGGAGGGAATGTGGGAGCCTGGAGAAGATGTAATTCCCCTCTCCATTCCTATTGTAGTGGATCACAAAACCTAGGAAAGGTAATGCCTTGCAATGGAAGGGCATTTGACCTTCTAAAGTGCTGGTGAGCTAGTGCTGCTGGAATGAGTTGGGTTCCACATGGGGACTGATTTTGGCTGTTTTCTACTGTTGAAGCAGCACAAAGCAGCTGGCAAATGACTCTCAGGGAGAAATGGGAGATTTCCCTAGTTATGTTTTCAGGCCTGGTCTTAATAGTTATTTGTATGAAGTGGAAAAAGAAAACAAAACTACAAAACAAATAAAATTTTTGCATCAGCAGTGTTTCTTCCAGCTAAGCATTAAAGGCCAATGAGGGAATGAATAATAGGAGCACAGTTACTGTTTTGTGGTTCAAATAAATTGGTTTAAAAATAATGAGTAGATTAATGAGCAGCTGCATGAAGTGTATAGCAAACACCAAGGAGACCCATTGAAAAGGCAGTGAGCAGAGGTGATGCATGAAATAACTCCAATTTTAATCACAACTGTCTGATACTTGTGTTCAGGTTTTACACCTCATCGATATGTCAGGTTGGGCAGTGTCAGAAATGGGATCCCTGGGTAATCTGAGGCAATCTGCAAATCAGGCAGTATGGAATTTTTCTTTTCTTGCAGAAGATAATTGGTGAAAAGTATCAAGCTCTAAACTCAAGGCTTTTGATTGGACGGCCCCGGTGGAAACTCCTTTTTGATGAAATAGCAAAGTATAACAGGCGGTGAGTACCAGTCTTCTTGTAGGATGCCACAGTCTGAAGAATGGGGATGTTAGGTCTTTGCAGCTGTGTTTGTATGAAAATGTTTTTTGAGTTTTATCTTAGAGTGTAATGTTCAAGGTAGTAATGTTGAAATTAGCTAGTATTTTTGCTGTGAGAGATTGCCTGCACAAACTGAAACATGGGTCAGGGCAATCCTGAGCACAAATTCAGGCTGGGCAGAAGTTGTATTGAAAGCAACCCTGAGGAGGATGTCTTTTGGGAGCTGATGGACGAGAAGCTCAACCTGACGTGGCAGGATGAACTTGTAGCCTAGAAAGCTAACTGTATCCTGGGCTGCAGTAAAAGTAGTGTGGCCAGCAGTTCAGGTAGGTGATTGGCCACTTCTGTTTTTCCTCTTGAGACCCCACCTGCAGTAGTGCATCCAGGACAGACAAGAAGGATGTGGAGCTGTAGGAGCAAGTCCAGAAGAGGGCCGTGAAGATGCTTAGAGGGCTGGAGCACCTCTCCTTTGAAGACAGGCTAAGCTGGGCTTTTTCAGTCTGGAGAAAACTCCAGGAAGACCTCAGTGTGGCCTTCCAATACCTAAAGGAGCCCACAGAAAAGCTGAGAAGGGACTCTTTGTCAGGGACAGATGAAAGAAAAAGGGGTAACAATTTTCATCCAGATAGTGAGATATAAGGAATAAATTATCCACTGTAAGAGTGCAGTGAGGCACTGGGACAGGTTGCCCAGATGAGCTGTGAATACTCCATTCTCAGAGGTTTTTGAGGCCAGTTTTGATGGGGCTGTTGGCAATTTGATTTAATAGGACATATCGCTGTGCATGAAAGGCAGTTATAACTGGATGATTATAAGGGCCCTTGCAACCCACTTTTTCTGTTAATTTTTGATTTTTTAAAAGCTCAAAATACTTCATCTTTTCATGCAGGTTGGGTATTCAGTGGCCCCAGAAACAATACTGATAGATTTCCATCTCACTCCACAGAGGTTGTGTATTCTTTATCCACTACAATATCTCACTTGCAACCTAAACTGTTTTTACTATAATTTCTGTGATTTATATCACTGGATTACAAAAAAATAAATTGCATGAGAAAGACTCTGACTACCCTGTATTGTTTTTATTCTGAGGATATATTGTCTTTGGGGATTTCTGACACTTCTTTGTTCTTTGTTAAGACCTGGCAATGCTTTTTTACTGTTCTATAGTTCAGTCTAAAACAAGACAATTGTAAACCAGAGAAAACATACATTTAGACCATGGAATATATTTTCCAGATACAGCTTTATTGATTGGTTATGTGACACCCTACTGACACCCTCAAAAGCTGGTTTCAAAGAAAAGATCATACGAGTTTTCCCTATTCCACTTCTGTCAAAGTCAGTAGGGTAGGAGCAGGCTACCTGCAGTAGCTGTCAAAGGAAATGTGGGTGCACCTGTGTGAGAGGTACTCTCCTAGTCTCATTCACTCACGTCAAAAAGATTTTGTCTTCTGTTTCACTTCTGACCTGTTGCCCATGGCTTATTGATTCTTCTGGAGCTGAATATGAGTATGGAATATTGAGCCTTGTATCTTGAGTAATATTAAGTAAGCTGTATGTTGCACTGTTGGTAGTGAATAAAGTGCTGCTGATATGTATGTTGGGTTCACATCCTAGAGGAAGGATGTTGTAGAAAGGGTTCCTTGCCCGGAATGCCTCAAAGACTGATGCAAAGCAGGTGAATACCACTTAAATAGGATTTTGTAGTAAAGATCCATGGGAAGGAAAGTTAAATAGAGAGGGCAGAAAAGCAAGTTGGCTTTGTCTCAGGCTCCTGTATAGAGAACTGTTAGCCTTTTCTGGTACGTTCCAGTATCTTTTTTTTGTTTAACCGAGTTTTATAAAATAAAAATGGAAATGGTGGTGCTTCTGCCACTTCCTTGCAAGGTTGCAATAGCACAGAATATGGATGAAGCTTTTAGTGGTAGTCCTACTTGCTTTTTCTTTTGTGCTTTCTGTTGCATTATACGTAATTAGACCTTTCAAGTGCCATTTGCTCTGCATTTTCATGTCAGGTCTTTGAATTGTGCCACCATTTCTAAGTGAGATGTCTTTCATTTCCTAAATAATGTTCTGCTTATTTTGGTCATCCTGCAGCTGGCTGAGATGTAGGCTTTCTCACCATCTGTCATCCATTTACCACAATTTATAGATACAGGTAGTTCTTTATAGATGCAGTTACCTGTATGCTGATGTATGACATCTAGATGATAGATAGATAGTACGACCTGTAACTCAGTATCCCGGAGATATTCAGATGCTAGAGATGAATGTTCTCTCTGTTTCCCTGAAGAAGGCATTTTTCTCTGTAGTCTAAGTCTTCCAATTTTCTACTCTCCTACTAACTTTATTCCAATTCCTATTATTATTCCACCTAAACAACCCTGTTATATTATGGATACCAAAAAAAAGAAGCTGGGCAACCAAGTTTTTTCCAGCATCTGGTGCCAGTGTTCAATTGTTCACATGCATTTGTAATCAACCCCTTGGGTTTGTTTATGGGCAGCCAAGAAGGCAAGGTATTTTCCATTTTTTATCCTGTGATTTTAGGAAAAGCTGTGCATAAATAAACACACAGCTGGCAAACCTCTCATCAGTTTAACCATCTGATTGCTTTGTGGTTTGTGGATTGTTGCTGTTGTTGCTGTTTGAGTCCCAAATAGTCAAAGTGCATTTGTAAGTGTGAGCTTTGCCAAAGCTTCAGAGCATGACATTGGTCAACCCAGCATCAGGTTCCTAACTCTTTCCTCTGAAGAAAGCAGGGCAGACTCATGCCATCTACTGTTGATATTTTATATGGCATCTGCAGTCCCAAAGACGCACACTGGGACTTTATGTAATAAATTATTAGTCTTCTTTTTCTTGTTGTTTTGTTTTTTTTTTTTCCTAGGACAGAGCAGCACTTGTTTCTGGTCAGTTGTAGCCTGAGTGCAAAGCTTACACCATGCCAGTGCTGCTGTGCTTTCTTAGCTTTGTTTAGTTCAAGTAGATTTTTTGAGATGGATTCTGACCTAGAAAATGATATAAATATCCATAAGAAAGGAAGGCATGGAGCACCACAGTACGTTTCCTATGCACTATGATATTTGTCTCTATGAGGAATAATGTAATGTCAAATATGAGGAATATCTAACGTGGAATTAAAAAAACTGGAATATTTCAACTCTGAGTCTGTCGTCTTTTGAGTAGCAAAGTATATCAGTTTTCCCTGCAAGTAGGGACATGGTGGGCATAAGTAGGGCAGAATGTGGGAGGTGAATTGTGGGAGGTAAGTGGTACATGGAGTGATGTCCAGAATAGCCGTCAAGGGGAGTATCCCTGGGAATCCCTGGGGTAAAGGAATTAGTGTTTCTGGAGACCTTGTGAGTCAACCACAGATCTCTTGTGTTACCTTAGGCAGATCACTTCACTTTTCTGCAACTGTTTACCCTCCAGCCATTCTGTTTACTTTGGAACGATGTTGCTGGGATGGGGGTACATTAGCAGAATGTGCTGCTTAGACATTTGTACATTGCTTAGGTATGTCTGTGCTTGGGAGGTATGTATGAATGAAAATGAAAGGGAGAAAGGCAGATGAATTCTGGGTTTTATTCAGCAGTTGTCTATACTAGTTAGACTAATGAAAACAATAACATTCAGTCAAATGCACAGTAGGAAACAGATTCTTTCTGGCAGCTTGCACACCCTTTTATTCTCTGTGCACAGAGCAGAGGATGTTCAGATTCTTCTAGTGGAATTTTGTTTGAGGACAAGCAGTAGCTTTCTCATTATTTCTGCGAATCCAGCCACCAGTGCAACCATCCTTTGCCATTAAAAGAAGTTCTGCCAGGAGAGAGGAGTTTAGTAGATACATATAGGAATGAAAAAAAAAAGAGTATGAATATTTGCCATGGCTTGCTGTGAGAGCATTGTAAGGTGCCTGCACAATGACACAGTTGCTGTTACCTCTGTAACTTTGTGATGCTTTTTGATGGCTGAGTCCTCAGATGTGCTAAGCCAGTGTTTGTATTCAGTTATACAGCATGTATGCATGCTGTGCTTTTTGGGCTGCTGCTTAACGTTGAGCACATACACTTGGCAATATGCATCCAAGATTTCTTTTTCTATGCATTAATTTTCTGATTCTCTCACCAAATACGTATGCAGGCACCATTAAACTGTGCATTTGAGTATCCTTGTGTGCTAAGACATGTTATATTAGTCACTGGACAAATACTAAGATAGTCCTGAGGCAAGGAGCAGAATTCAAGTCTTCAGCCTCCTGTGAATGCTGTAAATCTTAATAGTTAGAACCATACTCGCTTTTGTGTTCTCTCTCCATCCCAGTAAATCATACAAAATTTTCTGTGCGATGCCACAATTTCAGCAGGAAGATGAAGAATTTCTTTTAATAATATAGAAGAGACAGCACTGTGTCATCTTTCCCTGCTCCATCCATACTCGTTTCTTCATCTGTAAAAAAAAAAAAGGAGGTGATGAATATCATGAGTGGCTCAGTCCTGCTGTTGTATACACGCCTTGTTCTTCTGCCTTGAGCCCTTAAAGGTAGTGTGACCATGAGTCTGACTTCAAGTCTGTGTTTAAAGTGACCAGAGAGCAAAGTGGTGATGTCAGCAGAGTGGTATGTAAAAGTTGGGTTAAGTAATGAACCTGACCTGATAGCTATTGATGATGAGCAAAGGTCTTATTCTTTTCTGGCTTTTCACAAGGCTTTCCAGTGCAGCTGATGGAGGAAAGACTGCATGCTGGTGTGAAATGAATGCAGTGAAGTTGTCCTGCTACTGCCAGAAATAATCATGTGTTAGTAGTGCTCTGCTTTCATTAGTGTAACAAATCATCACTAGTGGCTAGATCCCCTGCCAGTGTAAATCACAAGTTACAATGAAGAAGTCGTTACGATGAGACATGTTAACAAAAAAAAAAGTGATTAATTATAGAAGAAATGAGAGTGGGATGTATTAGTTTTTTCGTGCTTGGTATCTTGAGGCTGAGATGAGGTACTTTTTTGCAAGAGTTGTCACTGTCAAAATATGTAACAGAGTTTGATGCTAGGATACTGGCTTCTTTAATATGAGTTACATGACCTTATGAGCTGTTCTCACCCTGAAATCTTTGCACAGTGGGCATTTGTATAATTCAGTGAGACTTAGAATCCAGTTCTGTCAGTTGTTATAAGTCACTGCTTATTGGCAAAGTTGTAACTTTTTTCTTTTTTTTTAACAGGAAAACCATTGGAGTTTTCTGTTGTGGACCAAGCAAGATGTCTAAGATACTTCATAAACTGAGCAACAGCAGCAACCCTTACGGGACGAGGTTTGAGTATAATAAAGAGTCCTTCAGCTGAAAGTCTGTTGGACTTGGAAGAATCTCTAGAAGATAAAAGTGCAATTTTTTGTTCGTATAACTTTAAAGTTCCACTGTGGTTTAAACAGAAATGTACCAAAGAGTAGCACAGTTTTTCTTATTTATGATTATTTAAGACTCTGGAAAATGATGGATATGGCATTATACCAACAAATATTAAGTACTCATGCTCAAAGCCAAATGTGCTCACACAGTATTTGTGGCAGCGGTGATTCTTTGGAATTGTTTCTGTTAATTAAAAAGTACTAATGCTGGGGATAAATGCGGTTGCTTTAAAAGCCAGTGGAAGAAAAATCTGTGGAATGTTCTTCCACTTCAATCTTCTGAAGTTGGATCAATAAACGAAACCCCCAGGTTAATCCAAATGACAAGTCATAGGGCATTTCAAACAACTGTTGCTTTTGTTGGCCTATAGACCTTGTGACTTTGGAGTGCAGACACTCCATATTCAAGGTTTTATGCGTTACAAAACTGGGATTCTGTATTTCAAACATACTCTGTAATGGGTATCAATATTCCCACTTTGAATAGAGGAGAGAGGGAATTTAGGGGAAGATGTAAATCAACGTAAGGAAAAGTGAGCACAACAGCCCTAGCACCTTTGGGCAGACTCAGCCATGATGTATATCACAGCCTTTTGGCAAGGAAACAGCTGTACCTGGAAAACTCAGTATCTAGCATCAATTCAGCATTCAGTGAGTTTGCAGAATAAGTGTGATTTATGCAGCCAGAAGGATGGAGCAAGAAAAGCGATTAACAGGAGGAGACAGGATATGATGTTTTATTATACCACAGGCTCAGCATGGAAGTTGCACTCACTTTGCACTCACATGCCCTGAATGTCAAATACTTACAGCATTCAGATGTTCTTAGTGATTAATGTACAATGCAGCAGGCTGAAATCCTATTTTAGCAGTTGTGGAATGTCTTCGGTTGACTGTGGTCCTTTGACTACCATTGCTGGAGTCATGCTTGTTGTTCAGTCTCACTGATCTCTTGTTTGTTCAGTCCCATTGGTGTCCCTGAAAGCAGCATTAGTCCAGATCTGCAGCAGGGTAGGAGTAAAGCTTTCTTTACTGTGGCTCTTTGCATCTTGTGTACAGATACAAACTTTGCAGGATTTGCAGTTTTCAGTGTGTTCTAAAAGGGAGGGTCTGAAACATCCAAATTTAAGGTCTTCTTCCCTTCTCATTACCACAGCTGCTTTCCTGACTTCTCATAGTTGCCATGAGGTTGAAACGGACACTTCAAAACTTCTTTGATTCAGAGTAGCAGCATTTTACTTACTCAATTCAGTAGCCAAACCAATTTCTCTTATTTTCTCTTGACCTTCTTTCTCTTATTATTTTGCCAAGAAAGGGACATTTAAGCTGGAGTCAGTCACATAGTTCGCATAAGTACACCTCATTCTAGAGCATCTTAATACAACAGCATTGCTTTACTCTTGCTGAAAACCTGGCCCTTCAGCAGCTGCTCAGGAGCAAAGCCTGTAATGTCTGCAGCATGTGCAGGTCTATGATTGCTCAGCATCCCTCATAGCACGGTTCACCTGTATTTAGCACAGTGTATTTGATTCAGCATAGAGCTTTCCAATGCATGCATTTTTCATTTTAGTAAAAACAAATCAGTAATTTCTCACAGCACAGGCTCTATACAGGATTCTTCAAGTATGGGTTTCAGCGGACAGAGGCAAGCTTCTCTCTGGTAGGTGGTGTTGTGGCATGTTGTGTGTGTAACTAGTGAACGTGTATTTGGTCTTTTCCATGACAGTTTCTGCTCAGGAGTTGCTCAAAATGGTGCAGCTGGATTCAGTGCAGCAGCACGGCCCCGCAGGGATGTTTTTTACTGCCTGGACTTTGCACTGAAGTTCTTGCCTCTGACTCTGCTCAATTTGAAATTGAGGAGGGAAGGGAAGAGCCAGAGATGGACTAATTTCTACTGATGAGAATTCTTTAAGTAGCCTAGAGGAGAGAGAACCCAAAATTGAAGTGTGAGATGGAAGCCTACACTGCAGCTTGTGATTTTTATTTATTTATTTTTTTTAAGTCTGAATCATTATTTTCCCACTGGATCTCCTTCATCTTGTCCCTATAAACAAGAGGTACGCAGAACAGTACCAGTTCTTCTTTAATTATTAATATTTTTCCTTATACTGCCTGTGTGGATTTCATAATAAGCACAACACTGATGGCAAAATGCATAATCAGGTATTGCCTGTATTGCAGGCTTTTTTGTTTGTTTGCTGTTAGCTTAAAGCATGATTGAAATCATGACTGTGATTGAAATCACGACTCCATCTGTTAGCCACAACCACACAGTGATCATTTTTCTCTTGTTTTAGTATCTAGCATCTAATGATTTTTAAATATGGTATAGAGTCTGCTAATCTCAATGATGTTCTTTGTGGTTTCACATCTCCTCTGATAGCTACCAGTTCCCTTACTGCATAATGAGCAGTTAGTTTTGTAGCAAGCTCTGCGCTAATGCAGGTTATCCTTTCTGGCTCAGTTGTTACATAGGTAGTGCTTTATAATTAATAATAGCACTGTACTCTTGTGCTGAATTCTAGCAGGAACTGACACTGCGTGGAGGAATGTTATCCCCTGTTGTTACATTAGCAGTGCTGTCAGAGCAAGAAGCTGGCAGAGCCTTGTCCTGTGCCAAGCTCAGCTGACCCCAGCTGACAGGCTGGGGACTGTCTACCTGTCTGGAGAGTTGTGAGATGTAATGAATGTTACAGGATCTCTTCAGTGCACCTTTAGCAGGTTTCTGTAGTTGCTACTGAGCTGTATTTGTGTTCTATTTTTTGCAGTTTCTTTCATTTGACTGAACCTTTCTGTTGCTCACGTGGGTATTACTAGACTGGATGAGTGTGGGTTTGGTGGAAAGTTAAAGTTTCCATTGCTTTTTTTTCCTTTTCTTTGCACTGTGCTCTTTAGAGAAGCAGAAAGTCTAAGGGTGAGTGACTGTGACTTGACCTCAGCAGTGGCAAATGTTATTTATAAAAGCAGTTGGTTTGCATTCTCCTTGCTGCTTTGTAATGTTTCACTTTAGCTTGCAAAATCAAGCTGAACTTGCTTTTAAACTACATACAGTTTTTATATGTACACCAAATGTACATGAAAATATAACTCTTTGCCAGGCAAGTAAATGAAGGCTGGCAGCACCTAATTCCACTTTTACTGTTCAGTTGAATTTATGCTATTTAATGTCTCTTTACGTGTTACATTTGTGTCCTGGGAGTGAGTCTGCCATAAGCTTCCTGCTGACAGGGGAAGAATCCCACCATGTATTGTGCTACTTCTTGCTCACTTGTCCCAAAGCTACAGACCCTCAGTGGCATCTTTGTGCTTTATTCATCATAAATGTTTTGGGATTTTTATTTAAAACAGGAGGGTTTTCATGCCATGATCGAAGCCAAACCCTTTCTCTGCAAAGAAAACCCAGCCCAGCAATGTGAGAGCTGGAGCTTTGCACAGCTGCATTCATCAGACTTCCCCAGGCAGTCCTGGTCCCACAGCACTGAGCTCGCCTGTCTGAGTAAGTGTTTGCTACCATGGTGAAGGGCTGCAGAGATGAGCCATGGGAAGTAGCCTGCACCTCAGAGGCCTGCACTTCGCTCCATTCCTCCAGGATGGTTATTCCAGCCCTGAGTTTGGAGTCTTTTCGCCTTGCAACCCCGTTTCTGCTTAGAGCACTCAGTGTACATGATTTCTTCCTTGTCCTTTTATCTGCTCTTCTAGGAGACAGGATTAGAAGGACCGAGAGATCCCTGTGCACATCCTTGAACCTAGGCTGAGGAGAGGAGAGCAGGATGTACCACATCCCCCTTGCTGCTGACTGCACTGCTTAGAGCACTGGTAGAAATGTTAAGCCAAATCTGCTTTCCAACAAAACGCATATTGTTTTGCCACACCAAACTAGAGAACAGTTGCTGTGAAAGGAAAAAAAAGATAAATCCTTTCTGTTTGAAGACTCCTGCCCACATAAGCCTGATGCGAAGATGTATGGAAACACTGCGCATATTCAGCTTCCAGCAGCACTGGGGGTCACACACTGCATCCCTACAATGGTCTCTCTGCCTCAGCACTCAACTCCCACAATTATTCTTTGTTGCAGGTCTTCACCTGTTATTGTAGACTCACAGAATTGTAATCTCACTAAGTTCGGAAAAATCCTCTAAGATCATCTACTCCAGCTGTCCTTCTACCATTAATATTGCCCACTAAACCATGTCCCTAAGTGCCACATCTGCACATTCCTTGAACAGCTCCAGGGACAGTGACTCCACTAATTTCCTGGGCATCTTGTTCCAGTGCCCAACCACTTTTTGGTGAGCTTGCTTTTGCTCATAGGCAACCTGAACCATTCCTGGTGCAACTTGACAGCACTGATCTCGCAGAGAGAAGTACTATATATGCTTGTGTGCACACGGAGGCTGGTATAAACTCAGAGCAACTTGTGAGCATTCTCTGCAGCCAGGTGCAGAACTGTCCTTTTGCTTCTAATGCCTTTAACACGGAAGTGAGGAAGCAGTTTGGAGCTGACTGTGAAGGTGCAGATAATATGAGTGGTAGGCTGGCCTCCTGGGGAGTGGTAATTGAGCTGTAAAAGCCTAACAAATCCAAGAAGCAGCCTAAGAGAAAAGCCTCTGCTCAACACTGCACACCAGGTTGTAGTTTCAAACTACAAGAAGTTGCTTACAAAAGCCAGCAGGAGGCTAAGTAGTCATTGTCAGTAGGAGTCTGAGCCCCTTAAGTCAGAGCAAAGTTATTCAAATGCAATGTTTACTTGTTTAAAAAATAAAAGAGCTTCTAGGGAGATTAATTTTCACTTCAGTCTGGCAATCATTTCATAAACACGCCAGTGTGATTTAAGGCAAGCTGGATCTGTTCTTCTCTGGATTATGCATCTGATTTGTCTGCAGTTTCCCACTCCTCACAAATAAAAGCAGTTTTATTGTTTTAACAAAGAGGATTTTAAAGCAAAGTTTAATCAAAATGCCACTGGCACCCGTGCTGAACTGAGCTTTTCTGTAATGAACGTGCATTTATCAGGGTTATATAGAAAACAGCTGAGGACTCAACTCTGAATGGTGATTTGGAGTTTGAGTCATCTCTGCTGTTGGTGTATTTGATTAAGATCACTGTGATAATGCACTGGTGAAACACATGGAGCTGAAATGAGACTTTTCATTCCCATAAAGAGGTTGTTCCTGTACTAAGCACAGTAAATTCCAGAAAGTCTGGGATTTCCTTTATAAGAACCCTGTGTGCTCTGCTAGACTGGCACATACAATGAATGCACCAGATTTTGAGCAACAAATGCTTCTTCAAGAGCTGTTTGAGTGTTTGTAAAGATTTCTCATTCTGCTAATTGCATCACCCTTGTTGTAGGAGGCATGGGATATGTTTTCATCCTGTGGACTATTTCTGAGGTTAGGAATAGCTCTAAACTTCACTGTAGTGAATGCTCAAGCTTTGCAGTGTCTGAAGCATTATATTGTCTGAAAGGATCATATAATGGGGACATGGTTTAGTAGGCATGGTTGGGCTAGATTATCTTTGAGGTCTTTTCCACCTGGTTGATGCTATGATTCTATCTGTATGCTGTAGAAATAGCGAAGGATCTGCCCTATTCTTTGGGGAATACAAGAAGAAAGCTGGAGAAAGCAACCCATCCCAATTGCAGATTGCCTCTTAATAGGGTCCTTAGATTTCAGGGTGTGTCATACTTTGTGAAAAGTACTATTAGGTATTTTAAGTGCCTCTTTCTGGCAAAAGTCTGGCTGTCCTACAGCCCCAAATCTGTACCTTCTTCCTAATGATCTGCACTGTTACACCAGGAGAGGGGGATCTGTGAGTAGCTCCTGAAGCTGTCAGCTGAGGAGCAAACCGAGGCGGGCAGGGGAGGATGATGAATTCCAGCACGTGAACAGCTTGAAATATTTAGAACGTGGAAGCAAAGGGGAAGGTGGGAGACATTCTCCCTGGCTCTTCAGTTGCAGAAATTAAAAGCAAACCCTATTGCCTGGATGTGGAGGCTAATTCTCTCTGGGGTTTGAGAACTGTTGTATACAGAGATAGCCTTTCAGTGGTCAACTGAAAGCTAAAGCACAGAAGAAAACTAGTATATTTTAGTAAAACACCTTGGAAATAGGTAATTTACTTGAAATAAATTCACCATTGATTCCTTCTAGTTAACTTGTGTCAAAAAACATCTACTTTTGTTTTGCAGCTTTGGGGTTTGGAATGGCTTTACTTCTTTTTCACCAGAATCATGGAGTATATATAGTTCTCCATGCTAGCTGTAAGTAGCTTTGACAGTTCAATAAATACATTCTGTGTTCTTTACAGCTGACCCTAGGTAAGGACAGCCTTGAGGATGTGAAGCAGCGTTGCATAAATGTGTAGAGTACATAGCAACACTGAGAAGAGAGATGCTGCTGTGTTGCTTTGGTGCACTAGACATACATTAAAATTCTGTCACTGCAAGGTCGCATTGCTCATCTCATACTCTACAACCCTGAATAAGAATGGAAGGTGGGGGAGGAAGAGCAAAAACTTCCACCTTGTGCTACTGCTGAGAACATACTCATCAGCAGCATTTCTTTCTATTTCAAAAGAGCATGCTATTTCTTTTCTAAGGATAATGGATTCTTGGTGCTAACTAATGGTGTTTGCATGTTAGTGGTAACATGCTACTTCTGAACTGAATAAATAACACCTCTGGGTCTTTTCTTCTCCTTTAAATTATCAGAGAGAAATACCAAATGCCACACGGCACACAGAGTGGACTGTGCCTTAAGCTGCTCCACGTGCAGCCTCGTTAGCAGTGCTGCACAGAAATCATGCAAGCTGGTGGGAAGATGCAAGGTTTAGGCAAAGAGGAAAGAACTCTTGAAAGAGAAGCACAACAGTGATATATCATTTGAAACCAGAAGCAGGCATGTCACAGCAGTGGCCGTCACATCTGAATGGTGCTGAGTTAGAAGCCTACCCTACAAGTATACCTGGCATCAAGGAAAGTTGAGAGCACTCAAATTGAGTCTACAATGTGAGATGAAAGCAAATTAGGTGAGCCACCTGTTTGGTTTCCAGCTTGGAACTTGGACCTGCTCTGTCTGAGAGCTTCTTGTATAGATGATGAGCTGATCTGACTCCCAAGTGTGGACTCAGTTGTGTGGCTAACTGAGGGTATGTGCATCCCCTTTGTATTTCTATGGCTTTGCAAAAGCAAGTTGCTTAGTGACTGGGAGCAGAGTATCTTACTGTAGGGTTAGTTGCTCGAAATCCTGTTCTTTCCTGTTAAGAACAATGGCCTGACCAGATGAGGATGATGATTGCCAGTTTCCATTGGTGAATTAATATGGCCTGCCCATATTCACACTCATGTTCATGGGAAAAAAAGGGAGAATCTGCAGAGAGTGTCTAAGTTCTTTGTTGTTCCTTTTTTTGTGTCAGAACAACATAATTAGCTGATGGAAGAGAAATGATTAAATTGGGAAGATTGATCCATGGTATTCTTTCTGATTCCTTAATTGCCTGTAACTATTCAAACTGCGCTTTTTGAAAGAAATTTAATGGACATAATGCCCTCAGGCGGAGTTAGACAGCATGGCTGGGATGCAGTGTGGCAAAGTGTCTCCTAATGACTGAAATATCGTAGTCTGTTGGAGCTGGAGGCATCGGTGCTTTCGTTAGTCTCAGTGTATTCCATGGAAACCTAGTGGGAGCTGAGCATTCAGCTACCCCTCTTCCTTCCTGTATACCTCCAGTGTTCATCTGGGTTTGGTGCTCTGACCTTTAGATTACTGGAAGCCACCTTGTCCATATGTCACCGAATCACAGAATGGTTTGGGTTGAAAGGGGCATTTAAAGATCATCCAGTTTCCTTTTCTGCTGTCACTCCCCACCCTCAACATCTTGTTTGTGTCAGGAAACCCCCTCTGCTTCCCTTCACTCAGGAAAATGATACAATGGGAAATGGCAGAGTTTATTTTACTCATAGCCATACTCATAGCCATAGCCACAGCCTAGTCTCCTAGTCGCCTTTATAATGCTCCTAATGTATCTGATCTAGTGAGAGTCATCTAGTCACCATAAATAGCAGTAGTTGAATGGATGCAGGATTCTAGCCCTGAAAATGCTTTTTTAGAATGGGAGGAGAGGCCATGCCACAGTGATGGGTAAATGGGAAAAACGCACAATAGCCAAGATTATATCATCTTCTGGATAAGAAACGGGAACCCATTTTGTGAAATTCAGACTGTGGCCATCAGTGAAATTAAGTCATGTTTCTGCTGTTGCACGTAGGCACTGCAAGACAGAGGTCAGTGATGGAAAGAGTTTGCTTCTTTCAATTACGGTCTCTATTTCCATACAACTCCTAGCTTATCAGTGGCACATAAATTCCTCTTTCACTGTTTAAATATTTCCTCACCTGATTTCTTTGCTTCAGGGAGCTTGAGAGCTCACTGTTCATAAAGGGAAAGAAGGATTATGCTGTTAAGCAGACAGCTCCCAACACATATGTTCTGCTCTGCATCTTTGAGGAGGCACTGATGCTTCTGCAATTGCAGAAGGGCAGTTTTATTGAGATTCAGAGGCAGCCAAGAGCCTCTTCCAGGATTTCGATGTTGATGAAGCTCTGGGTTAATTAATTAGCTTTTTTCCTGAATCAAGAAGCTTTAGTCCATCTGTGCCAGGCTGTGAAACCCTTAATGCTACTTAGCTTTTCTTTCCCTGTGTTCCTCTCAGTCATTTGCAAGAGCAAATTTGATGAAGCACATCTAGGTAAGGAAAGGTTTCCTGATCTGTGAGAATTTAGGAGAAAAGTCCTAACTGTGACATTTCCCTCAAATTGAGAACCAAAGAGATAGATAGTTTGGGCCAGTGATATTTATTTCATAATGTGCAAATGGTTTTGTGCGTGGTTGTTTCTTGTGTGGTTTTTTTTCTGGTTCTATTTTTATATTGTTTAAATAAATAAATTTTAGTTTCAGACCAACAACAACAAAACAGACAAAAAAAAAACAACTTACATATATTTACTTAGAAATATCATGATGCCCCAAACATATCTGTTTAAGAAATCCTTCAAAGTTGCTTTGAAGGGGAGAAACTTCTGGAAGCCAACACTCTCCATATTCTACTTCAGGAAGCAATTATTTTCTAAAGGCAAAGCACTCTTTGTTAATTCCTTGCCTTCTCAGCCATTTTTCATTAGCAAAAAATGCTGTTCAAACCAAGCAATCTGAGCTTAGATAATCAAATGGTTTCCTTTTAAAGCAAAGCACTTGGAAGAGTTTGTCTGTCTGAGCCCTCAGGACAATGTCTGTGGCACATCCAGGCTTGGGTGCTCAAGCCCAGAAGTGAGCAGGCTGCCAAGTGCTTGCTGGTGTACTGCGGGCAGGGAGCGCGTTGGGCATTTGGTCTTCAGCCACAGGTTAGATTGTCTCGTAATGGTGTATGAAGCCATGAGGATATTCAGTAGGAATGGAGGAAGACCACTTTTTTTATAGAGTAGGAGGGAGGAAGACCATTTTTGTCTCATTTTGGGTAGCTGTGTGAGTTACACAGCTGGTCAGCATCTAAGAATTTGTCTGTGCTGACACGAGCGTGGCTGTCCTATGCAGGCCTTAATCTGTGGTTCCAGTTGATCAGAATGCATTCTCAGCAAAGACAGTGGACTCTAGATGGAAATATTGCCATTACTAAAATTTGGAAAGCACTTTCAGCTTTCCAGTTTGCCGGTAGGAGCTGAACTTTGGAAGTAGCTATTTCCAGTTTCGTCTTTTCGGTAGATGCAGATCACCACTGGCCGCTTTCTTTCCTTGTTCCTCTGCAGTTTTCCAAGTCCCAAAAGAAGGAGGGCTGAAAATTCTTTTCCTGAATTTCCAGTTCTGCAATTGCATAATTTTCCCAGTTGACTGAAATGAGAAAATATTTTAAAAGAAGACAGCATTTACATTTATCTGTATACAGTATATGCAGTAACAGTTTTAGAAAGTACTAGCATAAACGTCCACACTTTTGAGTACTCTGTGTTCTTTTCAGAGATGCCTGTTTACGTTAATGCAAATTCAATCTGTTCTTATGTTTTTATAGATCGAGATGTGGTATGGTTCTTTGAAGAGAAATGGTTGCTTAGTTTCCAAGTGGAACAGAAACCAAAATTCGTTCCTGAACTTTCATTTTTTATTTTTTTTTCCCCAGGCTTGACTTCAAGAACAAGAACAGTGCTCAGTAGGTTCCTGTCATACTCTTGTCATATGAAATAGCCCTTTTATAGCTTTGCTGACTTTGCTGACCCCAAACCTGACTCAGGAACAGTGCAGTTTCACTGGCTGGATTTAAATAGGTCACTACTGTAAGTGCGTGCCAGTAGAACTTCAAAGAGTAAGCAGTAAGCTTTTGGACTCCGCTCATTTCCATCAAATGAAGCAAAGATTTTATCAGTTAGACATATAACAAGGCTGAGCTAGAAGATTGATTATTAAAAGTCTTGGTTTTTTTTCTTTTCTTCTAAGTTCCATGTGGAATTTTTTTCCCACTGTGTCCCTGTCTTAGGTACACAGTGTTGTGAGGGTATATGCAAGATATTGGCTAAAGATGGGATCAGGCAGAGAGAATACCTGGGTGCTATTCCATGTTCTTACCGAGTTTCCTTACAGACTCCTCTTAGGATTTTCAGTAATGCGATGAATCCAAGGTCACTGAGGTTTCGATGCCCAGCTTCTTTCTAAAATCCCATGTTTGTTTGGTTTTTGCCATGGTCACAATTGATGAAAAGTATTATGAATTTGCCTGGCATCACTATCTGTTGCTATACCAAGTGCTTGTGAATCCCTAAATAAGTTACCCTTTCCAATTTTGTTTAGCTGAATTGCAAGATCCTGGTTGCATTAAAAAAAGATGCTTAATTTCCAAAAATACCGAATTAGCCGTTTTATATTAATGGTAACCCTGCTAAGAAAATTATTTGGCTGCTGAGTTCTTTTGCTGCTCAGATGTTATTGTTGCATTCTGTTATATTAGCAGGACACCCTAACTTGAGTTTATGTCTTGTATTGTATCTGTCAAAGCACCATCCATTTATTCATCATGTAATTATAGCACTGTACTCTCAAGGTATTTGCTTTACAGGAAACTTCATGACTATGGAATAAACAAGCATTCCAAGACCGAGCGAAACGTGACTGAGATGCTGTTTATTAGTTGGTTCTAATTAATGACATACTGCTTTAATCATGGGAGCATTGTGTGTGCATATATGCATATGTATTACTTCTGACAGGAGAGGCTGGGATTTCACTACATAAACTGAGGCTCTTAACACCGCTTGAGATGCCCTTAACCAGATGAAACATCCATATAGAGTTAGCAGAGGACCTGTTGGAATGGCAGTAGGATGCCTGAAGTACCAAAATACTGTTGGACATCCTTCTTTAGCTATCCAAAGTGATTTTCTGCACATTTTAGGCACATATTGATTTCATATATTTTCTCTTGGAATTTCTGATCAATCGTTTTTTGAAATGAAGAACTGTGGCAAATACCTTGCTTTTGTATCTTTGACTATAAGACCATATCAGAAGCAAAATGAATGTATTTCATTCCTTTTCACAGTCATCTCTGTGCCAGAGCTTAGCAGAACATCAGTCCTCTGCATTCTGCATCACGTCTTTGCCTGTTAGAGCACAATGGAAACAAAACAGCAACTGTCTGGCCCTAATGCACTGAAATCAATGGTGAACAAAGTTCCCTCCCATTCCAGAAGTATACAGAAATCCTTCCCACTTAGGATTAGCACTTAAGGTCCTGACTGAATGAAACATCATCTGGGCAATTTCTCTAGTTTGCTCAGACTAGCAAGGTGCTTTATTGTAAAGTAATTACACTGTCTTATTTAAAGTACCTGCTCAGACAGTGCTGCTTTTGATAGAATGTTTTGGAGAGCTGATTTTTTATTATGTCTTCAAGATACTGCTGATTCTATAGCAAATCAGAAAGTAAATTGTTTTAAAGCTCGCACTTCCCAATAATGTTAGAGGTCCTGCTGGTGCACTGATAACCAAGGCCTCCACTTGATTCATCTGCAGAGTGTTGAATGTCCAAGAAACCATCCACCTAATTGTTTCTGCATTGACAGAATTGCTTTTTTTTTTAATGAAAATTCAATGTGAAACATGACTTCTTTTGGTGAACAGAAATGCAGGTGTGCATACTTCTCTGAGGTTTCAGAATGGTTGTCAACAATTCTGGTTCACTGGTTATTTTTGAGAAGTAAGGGTACATAAACTGCATATCAATTTCCAGGTTGCATTTGTTAGATTCTCCTTCCAAACTGATGTTGATACAGTGTTGGCAAAAGGCACCATCCTCCAAAATGAGATTAACTGCAGCAAAATGAAAATGCCCTGTAAATTCCTTCTCATTTATTTTTGTTATGATATAAATATGTGGGGAGATTAACACTGGCAGAAAAGTTCTTGAGCTGTGGAAATGGATTAAGTGTTAACACTTCAAATGGGGTCAGTGAAATACTGGACAGTTACTGCAGAAAATTCTGATACTTTCAATTATGGTGTTTTTCATTTAGAAGAATATCTGTCTCCACTCACCTTCCCCTGGCCGAGTAATGAGGTTTGACAAAATGTGTTTTGGCTCATGAGCTTTGTTTTCCATGTGGTATTTGGAGACTTTTTATGGGAAACGATACATTTCACAAATGCATTTGATCAAGAGAAAAGTCTCGTTTGTACAAGAGTAGGGGAGGAGAATTACTAAAACTTGTTTATTATGACAAAGCCTAGCTAAAAATGCTGAAACGAGAAAGTGAACTCTCCCTAAACTGGACAGCAAGGTGGTACTGCAGTCTTCAGCTGTTATTCTACCAGAAGTGGAAAACTGTTTCTTCTCTCTGCTTCAGCTCTGTGTAGGTATCATTGATCATGATAAATTCTCAAAATCGTGGTGAGCAGAAGGGTGGACAGTGAGTGCCCTTACTAACAGCTGAGCCTTTCTGGAGAGAAAAACAGCAGCAAAGGGCTGAGAGCAGCTGTCTGCCCAGTGCAGGCACCAGACTCATGAATTTCAATTACTTGATGTACAAAGTCTGCTGAAGTAAATGAACACCTTTCTTGTATGACCACTAGGGAAATACAAAAGCCTTTGAAGACCTGCAGGGAGTCTGGTTCACCTGGCATGGATTTTTGCATTTCAGCGTACAAAATCTTTAGGTGTGAAATGGCTCCTGCATCCTAAAAAGTCTCAGGCAGAGAATCAGCTGAAAAAGGAGTGCATGTTACAAAACCGAGAGCATCCAAGGAGCATATGCAAGTGGTCTCTTACCTGCCCCTTATCTGAACTCTGGGGCGAATGGATTGGTACCCCAGTTCTGGTCACACCAGCCTCCTAAAAACTGAGAACAACCATGCATTCCGTGCATGGATCAAAGCCCTGTTTGGTGCACAGAACCTGTGCTTAATCTTGTATGTGCCCCAGAGGGCTTTACATCCACTCGGATGTTGCAGGAGGGCTGTGGAGCGGCACACCAGAATAATTTGTAATCAGTGCCACTTGGATTGTTTCCTGAAAAACCATCATCTCTTTTTTGTGTGAGATGACTTAACATAATCTGCATTTTTCATCTGTTTCCTCTTTCCAACTCCTCCTAGATTTAATTCTCGTAAACGTAATGGCTCCGTCATTTGTCATTACTCTTTATGTTATCTTCTTTAACATATGCATGAACCTCAGTCTGAGCTTAATAACCTCACTTTCTAATCTGAAATTGTGCATCGTCAACTGATGACTGATGGTCTGAATAACCACCAACTGTGTCCCAGAAAACATTCTTCTGCTTTTCCTAAAAATGAATTTTGTTAGCTCAAAGCTAAAAGAGGATGTGGACCTAGATTCTTTATTTTTGTATCTTATGTGGGCACTGTGACATTAATCAACAAGACCAAAGTGAAGACAAAGTGCTGCTGTTCTGACTTGGTGAATCATAGGTTCACTTTCTCTTGAAACAGATGTCTTCATGCCATCCATATGAAAGGACAGCAGGAGAGTCCTTATAGGGCATGTCTACCCATGCACAGCTGCATGCACATGTACATACTTACAAGTTGTTCCTACAGTGAGAATGCAGTTATATGGCACCCCTTTGTCCCCATGAACGTCTATATTTTGCTATCAGCTAATGGCTGTAGCTTTATCACACTGGGATGTGTGTTGTGCTTCAGTTACAAAGCAGAAGGACATTTTTTTCCATTATTACAACAATAAAATTTTCTGTACACAGATACTGTCATGATCTCAGTAGTATGATATTTTTCTAGCTATCTAACTGTATGTATATTCCATTCTATACAGTCAGGTCATCTGACAATGAAATCAGTCCACAGTAAATTTAACAGAGCACCATTAATGGACTAGTATTTTCCATTCTGCCAATCTCCCAGTAAATTTATAGAAGACAATCCAGACCTTCAGGTCCTTATTAGCATCTCTTCTTGACACATTCAGCTCTCTGACTAAATAGCCAGCACATTTTTGCAGTGTTCTTGTCTGAATAGAGTATAAGTTTTTAGCATGTTCTCCAGAAATACCTTTTCTTTTGTTGGGATGTACAGGCAATTTATTTATGGTTGCTTGCAGAGAAGAATGAAGGTGAGTAATATCCTTAATGTTGTAATAAAAAGCTGGTGGAGAAATACTGAATCTGTTTGCAAGGAGGGTTGTATTGGTATGCAAGGGAGGAAAGGGCTGGTGCATGGCTTTGCTCTGAGTGGAGAGGCTCTGCAGACTTTATTCGTATTTATGACACTGATGTCAGGAGCGCTTACATTTTCCAAGAAGCAATTCAATCCAGAAACTTTTTAATATCATGATGATTGCAGAAAAATCTGTGAAAAATGTGTCCACAATACATAATATGCCTGAAAATACCTTACTCGCTTACCCTTATTTACCGTTATCTGAGCATGGTTCTTTTACTTGAAAACAATGTGAAAAATCAGGAAGGTGTTTTCTTACATTCAAATTCCATTAAAACCTGTATGTCACACTCAGCAGCATTGGTGCCAGCCATACAGGCTGTTGCATTGCTGATGCCCCACGGGGCAATCCCACCAGTGAGCCCTTGGAAGTGTTCTCACAAGGAACGCATCGGTGCCATGGGGTGAGAGAAGAGGGGAGGCCATGTAGGCTGAACCAAAGTGCATGAAGGGACGTGGCAAAAGGACACCATTAAGGTCTATAATTAATTTATTATTTTTATTTATTTATTTATTTCTGAGTTGTTCGTGTTCCAAAGGAGATTTTTTCAGTGTGCAGGGGAAGAGTTAGTCTCCTTTTACTTACCCTAATCCAGCAAGGCCCAGAACTTCTTAGCATCATGTGAATTCTGAATTCCTGATGCTTCAAAAGAAGGAAGCAACAGGCAGACTTACATGGATCTGTCAGTGTATAAAATGGGGTATTACCTTAATGGCTGTGAGATGGACATGTGGAAGTTGGTTTTCCGTAGTTATATTAGCAACTTCATTTCTAATTCAGAGCTTATTACAAAAATTACAGGAAAATACCATTTTTTTAATGACAAGGTCTCATTTTCTGCCAGTTCTTCAGCTCATCATTGGAGACTGATTCAGAGCGACTTGCATCCCTACACACATTTGTATACACAGATGGTGAATTAACAGATTTAACTCAATGGAGTGGACAGGTGCTAAAAATACAGATTTGGGGAAAATGTGAAAGGGAGAACAGAAAAAAAAAGATGAGCAGCTGCTCACTGTGCTGCCTTGATGAAATGTAACTCTAACAGTCAAGGAGAAGGAGATGAGGTCAAAAAATTAAAGACTTCACATAGATAAGAGTCTCCTTCAGTACTGAGTTACGCTATAATGAAGCTGCCTGACAAGCACACTACAATTTTCTGCATGGCAGGCATGCAGTGTATTTGGTTCATTATGAAAAGCAAGATGGGGCTGATATGTCCCCAGATGCTGAAGCTGGTGGGATCCCCAAGCGATAAGTACTTTTGGACAAGCCTAACTTGAGTACTCTGAGAGGTAGGAGTAGCATGTGGTCTCGTGGACTATGTACACAGGATCTAGATTTTACATGGGTGTGAAGAACTATAATGCCCCAGTTGTGGCACCTCTCACATCTTCTGAGAATGGACTCCCTAGCCTGAGTGAGCTGTTGTGCTGATGAGGAATTTCTCCCCTCAGGAGGGATACACTGTGGGGAGTCACCTTGGCTGGGAAAAGATAAGGCAGAATTTTGTTTAAGCTCTAATTTGGTGAGGTAAACATCGTGCACAGCCTCATAGCATAATATTATTCGCACTGGGGAAAAAAAAAAAAAAAAAAGGCAGAAGCTCCAGCTCCCATTTCAGTAAAGCATCTGCAAGGAGGAGACATTCTTCAATACCGAACAGTAAATATAAGCCTGAACATGGCCAAAAAGGATAGGTACCAATTGTTGCCTTGCAGCCTCTCCCTCCTTAGCCTTGTAACAATTCAGTGTCTGGTTGAAGCTAAGGTCCCCCAGAAAGCCTGTGGGAAGGATTAGGCATGTTTGCAGGACAGTTTACTGTCCCCCCCCAAATTGCTTTTCACTGGTGCAGTGAATCTCTACCTCACCGTGTTGTTTTTTCACTTTAAAAGAACCTGAACAGCTTGATGAGAGAACAGCTGAGTTTTCATGTGCCCAGAGCAGAGCTTACAGAGAGCTTTGAATCCAAATTATCATGAAGGCAGTGGTTTAAATGTCAGCCCCGCAGCAATGAAAAGAATTTTGTCCTAGTTACATAGATCAGTATACGTTGTACTGTTCAGTGCTTACTACAGAACATGCTTACTACTGAAACAGGGCTAGCATGCTCCTTCTCAAAGCAGACGTGGTCTCCAGGTTATACAGAGACTTAATGGTTGCCATACGTGGTCTCCAGGTCATACAGGGATTGGGAATTAAAGAGGGGAAATGCTGGAGGGTATGGCTACAAGTATGAAAGGGATACAGACTCCCTTTAATCACTTATATTCAGAGAACTTTACTTGTTGGTCACAAGGTTTGATCACAGAATATAAATTATGAATTCAGTGCTTTTGGCAAGGAGAGATGATCAAGGGTTGGCAAAGATAAAAAGGGGGGGGATTTAGAAGAGATGATGAACCAAAGCTTCACTTCCATGCACATGAAATTCTGTGGGTAGGGCTGGGAGGCCCAAGGAACACTGGTGAAGATCTTCAGTGGGAAAGACGGGAACTAGATGAGAAATGACTGCTTGGCTATGACCTTCACAGGAGGATAACATGGTAGAAATGACCTTGACAGATGTGAAAGTGAAGTAGTGGCATCTGAGATTTAATTTGGCCTTGGAATATTGCATGGAATCTGGAGATAAACTTGCTCAATACAGTTAGGACTGTTCTATAACAACTTTCCAAACAAAGACAATACTGTACTGACACAAATATTGTGTAGAACAGCATTGTTTTCAACAAACTCCCAATCAACCACCATGACATTCACCTGACTAGGGATCACAACCCTCCTCAGTCTCTCAGACCATCCAAGCCTAAGACTTGTCTCAAAGCCAAACATTTGAGATTTTCAAGGCACGTAACCCAGACACAGTCCTTCAGGACTGGGGACGTGAGGAGTTTGCCAGCTCCAGGATTCCTACGGAAGACACCTCTCCACTTGTGAAGGCCGTGGGATTTCCACTCCACTTCTATAAATCCCTGAAGTCTGTAGTTCTCAACTTCATTGTGACTTCCACTATTTGTGCATTCCCAGATCTCCTGTTGCCCACTAAGACTGAATGGGAGCTGTCATTCCTAGGCTGTTGTGCTGCTTAGAGTACTGTGAACAGTTAGCTATAGCTTAAAAAGGCAATTTTAATTACAACCTTCCTGCCTGACATGCGGAATCAAACTCTGTAACCCAAGTAAGATTACAAAGCAGGTACGGTTTATTCAGTGCTGCGCAGACATCGGGTGCAATGGAGATGGATCTGCCTAACTTGCACACTGTCTAGAAAAATCGTTACAGATATAGGCTGAACTAATACATAATCAGTAGTTTTCCCAGAATTCGGATACATATTCATTACACACCCCTGAGAGTTCGTTAGCATGCAGACCCTCCCCTCTTGCGTGTGTGTAGTGGGTGGTGGGATGAAGGTTTGTTGTTTTCCTCGTGAAGGCTTCTGATCGTTTTCGCTGAAAGGCCGTTTCCTGGCCTTTTGGGGTGGCATCACCCCACACCAGTCTGTGGACATCTCATCACCTCCCTGCCAAATGTCCTTGGGCTGTTCTCAAACCCTTACCTTTATGGCCTTCATCCCCCTCACTATCCCAGACACAGTGTCTGCCATCCCTTATTTTCTAACAAGCTCTACATTCTTGCTTCTATAAACTGTCTCTATCTATTCCCCTTCTTCCCCTTCATTCTCAGTCGCTGTGAAGCCTTTTTACTTTCACTTGTGGGGCTTGTCTCACCTTTCATGCTCCTTAAGTTTTTCCTTACAAAATATTTTGTTACCTTTTTTGTATTTGTTCAGAAGAATTTTTCAGAGTAAAAATGCCATAATCATAGAATTGTAGAATCACAGAATGGCCTGGGTTGGAAGGGATCTCAAGGACCATCAAGCTCCAACCCCCCTGCCACAGGCAGGGCCACCAACCTCCATATCTAATGTTAGATCAAGCTGGCCAGGGCCCCATCCAACCTGGCCTCGAACATCCCCAGGGATGGGGCATCCATAATCTCTCTGGGCAGCCTGTGCCAGCACCTACGTATTTTAGCCAAACCATGGTTACTAAATGTACCAAGCGAGGTTTCAAGAGGAATTACTGAGCACCAAAGGGTGTTTTCTTGTCAATTTTTTGCATTTTACTTAGCTGAAGTATTCCAGCGAAACCAATAGTTACTGCTTGTAGAATTCATGAGGATTTCTACCAGTACTCAGGGTTATATAACATATAAACTGAATGACTGAACTGAACATTTGAAATATTATCGTACTATCATCCCTTTCCTCCTCCTTGTGCCTCAGTGCCAAGGAGCACTTAAGATCCTATTACGTCTGTTTAACACTTTCTAAAATACTGGAAGAGCATTCATCTACTAATAGCTCATTAGAAGCGTTTGGAAAATAAGCAGCTCCTTTGGATCTGCCACCCAGATCCTTCACACAAGAAAACACCTTCATTCAACAGAAGGCCTGCACTTTGCGGAGGGCAGTTTCTGTCAAAGTGCTCCTCAGTCAGGGGAGCTTCAGTGGGCACAGGTCAGTCACTCAGTTATCTCTTGGGGATGTGATACGGTTGGATTTGAGGATGTCATCAGTCACCTTTCCTTCTTTCATTAAAGGGATTCTCAACTTCCATTTGTTAGCGTTCAGTCATGGACATCTGGGAGATGGCAGATGTTGCATGTGACCTGAAAGCAAGATTGCCACAGTGGGAGAAGAATAATAACACTTTGATGTGAGAAAGTATTGAAGCATATCCCCCCTACAAATGTCTAGTCAGATATTTTGTTTTTTATTGTATGGAAGATCAGTGTCTCGTGGATGACAGGAGACTGCAGATACTGCATTGACAGCATTGGCCTGAGCCAGAGCCAAAGTTTTGTAGCCAACTGTGAAGTTGCTGACATAAGAACAAGGAAACAGCCCCAGACTGTACAACAGTGACATCACAGAGAGCTGGAACTCCCCACAGCTATGGTCAAAGGAAGCTCTACACAATCCATCTCACAATAAAATTTTCTGATTCATAAACATATTGGCTGGTCTCCTGCTTTGTGTTCTCATTGAGAAAACTTGGGAAGCTTTTCTTATGGACCTGACTAACTTACTGATCTGTGTAGATAAATACAAGTACGGATATTTGTAAACTCGTTTTTCTTTGAGTACAAAGCTCTCTCCATATTCTTATGTATGAGCACTTCCTAACTGAAGGAAATGCTCACATGCTGGTACCCTCATGCTGGTCTCCCCCCCCCCCCCCCCAGCCCTAGCAACAAGGTAAAAGCCACCACAAGGTGGGGAAAGGCCAAGATGAGGTGATCAGGGGCTGTGGTGAGACCGCACTGTTGGGTAGGATGCTCTGCCCAAAAAAAATGGAGTGTCAGAAAGCTTTCATAGTCAGCCATTTCCGAATGGCTCTGAGTTATATCTGTACTCCAACCCACAGAAATTGACCAAATGTTAAGTTTACAGTTCCATCTCAAAAAGCACTAGCAGGAGAGGCCTTCAATCATCTACTTGCACCAATTCTGATGATCATAGAAAGCACTGCAGCCCTGTGCAAGCCCAAGAAAGAGGAGAGAAGGATGGTGTGAGAGCCTGAGGTGAGAGGGCAGGCCAGAGGGCATGGCAGGATTTGGCCGGTAAAAACAACAGGATGACAGCAGTTGTTGTGATACAACTGATTTTGTGTCCATCTTTTTTGTCTTGGAGAGCCTGAGGCCCAGTTAGGAAAATGGCCAGACCATGGAACCTCCTGTCCTCTGCTGCACAGCTGCAGAGATGTTCCATCGTCAACACGGACATCAGTACAAAGATATGTAATCAAAATTACACCAGCATTGCAGCAACTTGGGCACCAGCTACTGGCAGGTGCCTTGGTGATGCCATGGGCATGTCACAGGAGGCAGAATGCTGACAGATCCATGTGTCACACAGGTGTTGGTGTCGTGGGCTCAAAGGGACAGCATAGGAAGCGCTGCAGCCCTGTGTCAGCCCAAGGCAGAGAAGTGGAGGATGGCGTACAGAGGCTGAGGTAAGAGGGCAGGCAAGAGGGCATGGCGCGTTGTCTGGTAAAAACAAAAGGTTGATAGCAGTTGTTGTGATGCAACTGATTTTGTGTCTTCCTCCTTTGCCTTGGAGAGACAAAGGCCCAGATGAGAATATGGCCAGACCATGGAACTTCCTGTCCTCTGCTGAACAGCTTCAGAGATGTTCCATCGTCTACATGGACATCAATACAAAGATATGCAATCAAAGTTACACCAGCATTGCAGCAAATTATGCACCCACTAGTGGCAACTTCTTTGGTGATGCCATGGGCAAGTCACCGGAGGAAAAATCTTGTCTGTTCCCTGTGTCACGCAGGAATTGGAGGCATGGGATGCATATGGAAATTGTGGAAAGAGCTGCTGCTCTGTTCCAGCCCAGGGAAATTGAGAGGAGAATATCGTGCAATTGCTGATGTAAGATGGCAGGATAGAGGGCACGGAAGGGAAGGGCTGGTCTCTGAAGAGTCTGACAGATGTTGTTTTGACGGAACTGAATTTGTGTCTTCCTCCTTCGTCTTGTAGAGCCAGAGGTCTTGAGGAAAATTTTTCCATAACGTGCTGCATTTATTTCCTACGTGGCTCAGCTGTCAAATCTTTCACCTTCCATAGAGACATCAGTTGAATTATAAGTAAGCAACATTAACACCAGCATGGCTGTAATATGGGTGCCAGCTTCTGATGACTGCCTTGGTAATGCCATGGTCATATCCCATCATGCAGACCATTTGCAATTTACTGTGTCACACAGGAATTGGCAACATATTGGTTGTAGGGAGATCATATACACTACTTCCCTCTCTGCCATCCCTGACAGAGGATATGAAGTTTATTAGTAAAGTCTGAGTTGAGAGGGCAGTACTGTTGATGTGCAAGGGATGGCTTTGTCCTGGGCAGGGAGGCAGAGTTGGCTGTGATTCAAGAGAGGATTTGTCTTCCTTCTCTGTCTTTGAGGTCCAAATGCCCAGAGGGGAATGACCATCTCCGTCATATTTGAAAAGTCGTGGCTGTCACGTGAGGTCCCGGATGACTGGAGGAAGGGTCACATCACTCCTATTTACAACAAAGGGAGCAAGAAGGACCCTGGGAACTACAGGCTGGTGAGTCTCACCTCTGTGCCTGGAAAGATCATGGAACAGATCATCCTGGATGACATGCTTCACCACATGAGGAATGAGCGCGTTACCTGAGACAGCCAGCACGGTTTCACCAAAGGAAGGTCATGCTTGACCAATCTTGTGGCCTTCTATGATGCAGTGATGGCATTGGTGGACAAGAGAAAGGCGAATGATGTCGTTTACCTGGATTGAGCAAGGCCTTTGACATGGTCCCCCACCACATCCTCATCTCCAAATTGGAGGGAAGTGGATTTGATGGGTGGACGACCCGATGGATAAGCAATTGGTTGAAAGGCCGCAGACAGAGGGTAGTCATCAATAGCTCTGTGTCCAGGTGGAGGCTGGTAACGAGCAGCATCCCCCAGGGCTCTGTCTTGGGACCGGTGCTCTTTAATATCTTTATCAGTGACATCGATGACGGAATCGAGTGCACCTTCAGCAAGTTTGCTGACGACACCAAGCTGAGTGGTGTGGTTGACACGGTGGAAGGAAGGGATGCCATTCAGAGGGACCTCAACAGGCTTGAAAGATGGGCCCAGGTGAACCTGATGAGGTTCAACACAGCAAAGTGCAGAGTTTTGCACTTGGGAGTGCACTTTTTGCACTCCATTTCTGGAAGGAATCTCAGGCATCCCTACAGACTGGAAGGAGCGGCCCTTGAGAGCAGCCCTGCAGAGAAGGATCCGGGGGTCTTGATAGATGAAAAACTTAACATGAGCCAGCAGTGCGCTCTTGCAGATCAGAAGGCAAATGGTATCCTGGGCTCTATCAGAAGAGGGGTGGCCAGCAGGGACAGGAAGATGATTGTCCCCCTCTACTGTGCTCTTGCCCCATCTGGAGTATTGTGTCCAGGTCTGGAGCCCCCAGTACAAGAAAGACAGAGAGCTGTTGGAGAGGGTCCAGAGGAGAACCACAAAGATGATCAGGGGACTGGAGCACCTCCCCTATGAAGACAGGCTGAGGGAGCTGGGCTTGTTCAGCCTGGAGAAAAGAAGGCTGCGGGGTGACCTCATTGCAGCATTTCACAGAATCACAGAATCACAGAATCACAGTATCACAGAATCACCCGGGTTGGAAGGGACCTCAAGGATCATGTAGTTCCAACCCCCCTGCTTAGCAGGGCCACCAAACATACACATTCAGATCAGGTTGCCCAGGACCCCGTCCAACTTGGCCTTAAACACGTCCAAGGACGGGGCATCCACAACCTCCCTGGGCAGCCCGTTCCAGGGCCTAACCACTCTCCTTGTAAAGAACTTCCCCCTAACATCCAACCTAAATCTTCCCTCCCTCAACTTGGATCCATTTCCCCTAGTCCTGCTGTTGTCAGCCCTTTTGAAGAGTTTACTCCCCTCGTGGGTGTAGGTTCCCTTCAGGTATTGATAGGCTGCAATGAGGTCACCACGCAGCCTTCTCTTCTCCAGGCTGAACAAGCCCAACTCCCTCAGCCTGTCCTCATAGGGGAGGTGCTCCAGCCCCCTGATCATCTTAGTTGCCCTCCTCTGGACCCTTTCCAAAATCTCAATGTCTTTCTTGTACTGAGGGCTCCACACCTGGACACAGTACTCCAGATGGGGCCTCACAAGAGCACAGTAGAGGGGGACAATCATCTTCCTGTCCCTGCTGACCACCCCTCTCCTGATGGAGCCCAGGATCCCATTTGCCTTTCGAGCTGCCAGAGCGCACTGCTGGCTCATGTTCAGTCTCTCGTCCATCAGGACCCCCAGGTCCTTCTCTGCCGAGCTGCTCTCAAGGACCACTCCTCCCAGCCTGTACGGGTGCCCGGGGTTCTTCCGGCCCAAATGCAAAACCTTGCACTTTGCCGTGTTGAACCTCATCAGGTTCACCTGGGCCCATCTTTCAAGCCTGTTGAGGTCCCTCTGAATGGCATCCCTTCCTTCCACCGTATCAACCGCACCACTCAGCTTGGTGTCGTCAGCAAACTTGCTGAAGGTGCACTCAATTCCGTCATCGATGTCATTAATAAAGATGTTGAAGAGCACCGGTCCCAAGACAGACCCTTGGGGGACACCACTTGTTACCGGCCTCCACCTGGACACAGAGCTATTGATGACCACCCTCTGTCTGCGGCCTTTCAACCAATTGTTTATCCATCGGGTCGTCCACCCATCAAATCCACTTCCCTCCAATTTGGAGATGAGGATGTGGTGGGGGACCATGTCAAAGGCCTTGCTCAGGTCCAGGTAAATGACATCGGTCGCCTTCCCTTCATCCACCAATGCCGTCACTCCATCATAGAAGGCCACAAGATTAGTTTGGCACGACCTTCCTTTGGTGAAGCCATGCTGGCTGTCTCAGATCACATTCTCATTCTTTATGTGATCGAGCATGTTGTCCAGGAGGATCTGTTCCATGATCTTCCCAGGCATGGAGGTGAGACTCACTGGCCTGTAGTTCCCAGGGTCCTCCCTGCTCCCCTTCTTGTATATGGGAGTGACGTGACCCTTCCTCCAGTCATCCGGGACCTCACCTGACAGCCACGACTTCTCAAATATGATGGAGAGCGGCTCGGCAACCACCTCAGCCAGCTCCTTCAGGACTCTGGGATGCACACCATCCGGCCCCATAGACTTGTATTCATTCAGTCTAAGGAGGCACTCTCGGACTTGCTCTGCCCTTACAGTGGGGAGGGATTTACCTCCTTGGTCCCCACATAGAGGTTTGGGGATGCAGGGCTCAGGGACGTGAAAAAGACTAGAATCCTGGCCACCAGTGAAGACTGAGGTGAAGAACTCATTCAGCACCTCAGCTTTCTCTTCATCTGTTGAAGCCAGCATTTCAATACCTAAAGCCTACAAACAGGAGAGGAGTCAACACTTTGAAAGGGTAGATAACAGCAGGACAAGGGGAAATGGTTTTAAGCTGAAGAAGGGAAGACTTAGGTTGGATGTCAGGGGGAAATTCTTTACTATGAGAGTGGTGAGGTGCTGGCTGCCTGGAGAGGTTGCGGATGCCTCGTCCCTGGAGGTGTTCTAGGCCAGACTGGATGGGGCCCTAGGCAGCCTGGTCTAGTATTGAATGTAGAGGTTGGTGGCCCTGCATGTGGCAGTGGGGTTGAAAATTCATGATCCTTGAGGTCCCTTCCAACCCTGGCTGTTCTGCGATTCTGTGATTCTGTGATTTCTGTGATTCTGTGATTCTGTGACCAGACCAAGGAACCTCTTGTTTTTTGCTGCTCAGCTGGAGATATGTTCCACTTCCCACAGAGACATCAGTACAATGGTATGTAATCAAAATATTACCAGCCTGGCTGGACTTTGGGCATGAGCTGCTGGCAACTGTCACAGTGGTGCCGTGGTCTTGTCAGAACAGGCAGATGTGTGGCAGTTCCCTTCATCACTCATGCATTGGTGTCATGGCCAGCATAGTGTGATCATAGAAACAGCTTCAGTTGTTTGCCAGCCCAGGTCATTGGAGTTTTGGTGGATGGTGAAATGCTGTGATAAGAAGACAGGAAGCACAGAGAGGGAGGGAAATATAGGGCTGGACTCTGGGTTTAGGAAGCATGTGTGGTTGTCATGGAATGGGTTGTGCTCTCTCTTTCTGTGTCTTTGAAGGCTGGAGACCCTGAGGAGAACATTGCCAAAGCATGAAACCTTCTTGTTCTTAGCCATTCAGCTACAGAGGTGTTCCACTTTACATGGCATTCATATAAAGCTAAGTAATCAAAATAGCAGCAGTGCCCGTGTTACAGTAAGCAGCCAGCTGGTGGTAGCCTATGTTAGAACACGTGTCCTCTGGCTGCCGGGAGACATAGAATTGATATTCTCGGACTGAGGTAAGGGCTACCCATGGGAATGGAGGGTTACTGCTCCTTATCTTGGTTCAGATTTTCTTGTTTTTGAAAGCCACAGGCCCCTTCTGCCCACAGCCTCTTCAGCCACTCTGACTGAGGTTTTTGCAGCCATCTGTGAAGGCATGAACCTAAGGACAAGGTAACACAGACCCAGACTGTAACTCACCATGGCTTCACAGACAGATGGAAACTCCCCACAGCTCTGGACAAGTGAATATCTACACCACCTGCTTTCTCAGAATAAAATCTTCTGATTCATAAATGCATTTGCTGGTTCTGCTTGTATTGTCTCTTTGAGAAAAATTATGAGCCTTTCCTTTTCCTGATTTCCTTAGTGATCCGTATAAATATAATGTTTACTCTGAGCAGCTGTTCCCTGTAACCCATGGGCACCACAGGGAGCAGGTCTGTGTGTGCAGCCATGGAGGAGCCCACAGTGCAGCAGTGGATGAGGCCTGGAGATGACACAGCCCATGGATACAGAATCACAGTATCACCAAGGTTGGAAAAGACCTACAAAATCATCCAGTCCAACCATCCACATATCACCAATAGTTCTCACTACACCATGTTCCTCAACACAACGCCCAAACATTCCTTGAGCACCTCTAGGGTTGGTGACTCCACCACCTCCCTGGGCAGCCCCTTCTAGTGCCTGACCACTCTTTCAGAAAAGCAGTATTTCCTAACATCCAGCCTAAATCTCCCCTGGCACAGCTTAAAGCCATTCCCTCTAGTTCTATCACCAGCTACACGAGAGAAGAGGCCGACCCCCAGCTCACTGCAACCTCCCTTCAGGAAGTTATAGAGAGCAATGAGGTCTCCCCTGAGCCTCCTCTTCTCCAGGCTGAACATTCCCAGCTCCTTCAGCCGCTCCTCATATGGCCTGTGTTCCAGACCCCTCCACCAGCTCTGTTGCCCTTCTTTGAACCTGCTCCAGGGCCTCAATGTCTTTCTTGTAGTGAGGGGCCCAAAACTGACACAGAACTCGAGGTGCGGCCTCACCAGAGCTGAGTACAGGGGGACAATCACTGCCCTGCTCCTGCTGGCAGCACTGTTCCTGATGCAAGCCAGGATGCCATTGGCCCTCTTGGCCACCTGGGCACACTGTGGGCTCATGTTCAGCTGAGCATCAATCAATACCCCCAGGTCCATTTCCTCTACGCAGTCTACCAGTCACTCTGCCCCAGGCCTGTAGTGTTGCCTGGGGTTGTTGTGGCCAAAGTGCAGGACCTGGCATTTGGTCTTGTTGAACCTCATCCCATTGGCTTCAGTCCAGCTATCTAGCCTGTCCAGATCCCTCTGTAGGGCCTCGCTACCCCCAGGCAGCTTGACACTTCCAGCCAACTTGGTGTCATCTGCAAACTACTGGAGCACTGCCTGAAAGGTGGGCCCGTGGGATGGAGACATGCTGGAGCAATGCTGGGAGAGCTACAGCTTGTGGGAAACCCACACAAGATCAGGTAGGGATGGATGGCATCACATGGGAATCAGAACATGTCTAGCTATCAGTGCCAAATCTCAGAGATTACTGCGTGACTTACATTTTGCTTGAGAAAAGCTTTGGAACTAAAGTCAGTTGGAGTCACCATCTCTGAAAACTAATATTTATTTTAGTTTAAAACTTGTCATGTAGTTACATACCTTGTTTCGCCATGTATGGATTGTCTGTATGAAGTTTGTGCCTATTGAGAAATCATAAGTCAGCCATAAGCTGAGCATCCCTAAGTCAAACTGAAGAGAGGTGTACATAGTGAGGCTAGGTTTCATCTCTGAAAAAAACCCTCTGCACCCCAAACAAATGGAAAATGGTTTAGCAGAAGAATAACTGGAACGTTTGAGACAAGTGAGAAGTGGCTCCTTAGAGCCCACTTGCTGCTGTTGATGGCATTCCATCATGGACAAACAGTGCATTACTGTAGCTGGAGGGAAAATCTTTATACCCTGAAAGAAAAATGTGTCCATGGATCATTCACTCTGCTCAGAGACAACACATTTCTCTCACTAAAACTAAAGGGCTCTGAACACCAGGGTGAATGTAGCACTGATCTTGCAATCGAGTTCCTGTCACTAAATCCCTACACCTATGTGTGCCCCGTGAATTTCTTCACATGAATTGGGCTGTGGGATTGGAGCCTATGGGTATAACAGAGTAAAAAAGATCAGAGAGTTACACATTTTAGTAAGCAACACAGAAGCCAGTCGGATTAACAGGAGCATTGTTTAATCAAGCATTGGAAATACACTCTGTTCCTTGGGTGGCATGGTAACATGTTGAATACGAGAGATCTTGGAGTACTGGAGCTGATAAGGTACTATAACACTGGATGTTACAAGAGGCACAAGGAGTAGGACAGCCCAGCCAGCTTATATAGCACAGCTCAACAAGGTCATTGTAAACATAAACACTGCATGCTTGACTAGCACCTTAGAAACATCACTGAGATACTGGAGGTCTTCAGAAATGGGATTGATAAGACATATTGTTGTAATCCTCACTTTCTGTGAGTAAGGGTTGTATTTCTGGAGAAGTTCCTGCTCTTTTCTTTCTGCAGGCCAGGATGAGCCCAGAGAGCACAGCAGTCACTATGCCTCCGATCACAGCTGCGCCGACCAGCCAGGGCCAGATCTGACGGGCTTGCTCGAGGTAGGGGATTAAGAAGTCCTGGAAAGAACCAAGTGCTAGAAAGGAGAAAAACAGAGGTCCTTTTAATGATGCAATGCAGTTCCAGTGTATACAGATTGTGTAACAGATAATATTCGAAGGTTCAGAACAAAAAATGATTATTAAAGTGAAGAAAATCGTCTGAAAGTTACAAACAATTCTAAGCAAATTCTACCAGTCCCTAAAGTTTCCCCATTTTTGTGTTGAAATTGACAGCAATTGAGTTTACTATTTCCAGTGCTATTTATGGTTTTGTGAAAACTGTAAGAATAGAAAGCAAGAACTGTTGAATCACTGAATAGTTTGAGTTCAAAGATCGTCTTAAAGGCCACCTAGTCCAACTCCCCTGCAATGAACAGGGACACCTACAGCTCCATCCGGTGCTCAGAGCCCCATCCAGCCTGACCTTGGGTGTCTCCAGGCATGGGACATCCACCACCTCTCAGGGCAACATGTTCCAGTGCCTCAAAACCCATATTGTAAAAAACTATTGTCTTATATTCAGTTTAAATCTCTCCTCTTTTAGTTTAGTTTAGTTTAGAAACCATTTCTCCTTGTCCTATCGCAGCAGACCCTTCTCAAGGGTTTGTCAGATCTCATACAGCATGGGCAAAGGTCCTGCTAGGTCAGCATCCTGTTGGTAACGGTAACTGAGGCTGAGTACAAGGAGGAGTTTAAGAACAGATTAAACCTATCACAGTCCTTCATGAAGTGATACTCATCCTACAGTAATTCTGGTACACCTCCAGACATTATATTTTTCTACCATCTTCCAGTTTCACTGGTGCCCATAGAAGTAATCCCATGTATCTTCTTGGTGCTTTTGAACACATGATGTTTAGTAACTGCTATGAAAATATTTTAGTTTCTAGAACTATTAATGCTGAACTATACTCAGCATTTGATGCCTCAATCAAATTCTTAGATATATTTCAATTCAGGCTGAGTTTAGGCAGAACACAGTTGGTTTCCTTTCAACTCAGCTTCACTTTGGGGAACACTTCTGGTGTTACTTCTCAAGTCCGTACTTTTCTTTGAATCCCACTTCGTATTCTGAGGTTGGATTTGTAAGAGCATGCATGTTCAGACTTCTGACCCCATTAGACATATATGCATGCTATATAACACGAAGAATTTTTTTAGAAAAGAAAAGTTATTGATGGTTCAGAATGAACTCCACAAACCTCTGTGTATGACATACAGTTTCTTTTTAATCCCTCAATTCTGCTCTGTCCAACAAGGAGGGACAATGCCATTCACAGAATCCTCCATATTGTGAATACAAATCAGTATTTTCTGTAGAACACAGCTGCTATGGTGACTGGCAACAAATTTTTAAAGAACACATTTTCAAGATAACATTTTAAGAGTGTGCAGTTAATCTTACATTAGGCTACATACTTCTCTAACTGAGAACAAGACAACCAACAGCAAAAAGGTTTGGGAATCTGCTTTTAGCAAATTCTGGCTAGGTTGTGAGTGAGGTGGGGAACTAGGGAGAAAGTGGTGTGTAATGCATACATACAGGGCTGGAGGGTGTTTTCACTTTAAAAGCACGACTTCAATTCTGATAGTTCCTAACTGTCTGCTTTACTCCATAATCCCAGTGCTTTTTAATACAACTCTTTTATGTTCATATTGCAAACAAGACCAAATTAGAAATAATTTGGGTATTCATACTGGAGGATGCATATCACAGAAGAAGCTTGATACATAACAGATATGTTTTTTGTGATAAGGAAAAAAGGAAAATATCACAAGATTCCCCACCTATCTGAAATTGTCTGTGATATAGATTTCTGTGTGGCTTCCTATACCTGTATGTTGTCTTTCAACAGAACATAGAATGGCCAGGGTTGGAAGGGACCTCAAGGATCATGAAGTTCCAAACCCCTGCCACGTGCAGGGCCACCAACTTCTGCATTCAATACTAGACCAGGCTGCCCAGAGCGCCATCCAAACTGGCCTTGAACACCTCCAGGGATAAACAGGGCATTCACAACCTCTCTGTGCAGCTGTTCCAGCACCTCACCACTCTCATAGTGAAGAACTTCCCCCTGACATCCAACCTAAATCTCCCCTCCTTCAACTTAAAACCATTTCCCCTTGTCCTGCTGTTATCTACCCTTTCAAATAGTTGATTCCCCTCCTGTTTGTAGTCTCCCTTTAAGTACTGGAAAGCTGCAATGAGGTCACCCCGCAGCCTTCTTTTCTCCAGGCTGAACAAGCCTAAGCCTGTCTTTGCAGGGGAGGTGTCCCGGCCCTCTGATCATCTTTGTGAAACAGAAACAACAGTCTTTCTCTCCCACAAGGTACCTAAGCTACCTTCTCCCTGGTAACACACAGCATGACTTTGAGATGAAGAGATGTCACTTCTCATACCAGGAGAAACTAATTATTTTCTTAAATACCAATAGTCAGTTAAACATGCCTTCCTCCAGCATTCAGCCGCAGTCTGCACAGTTTCTGTAACTAGCTCAAAGCCAACAGCCACTTCTTGACATCCACTACCTTTTCCTACTACTTTTGCTGCACATAAGATGCTTGGGTTCTTTATCATAAAGTTGTCATGTTAACTCTTGAGTGTCAGAGTATGGAGTCACCCTGCAATCTGTAACCTGTGAATGTGACACAACCATAAATGTAGGACTGTCCTGGCTGCCCAGCAGAAATCCTGCAAAATGGCATTTCAGGGAGTCCATTTCCATAAAGCTTTAATCTCTCTAACTGTGAAAGACCCAAAAGTGCTGTATTTGCTGACAACTACCTGGGAAAAGTGTCAGGGGAGTAGGAGTAGGGGGGAGACAAAAGCAATGAGAGATATTAGCCAATGCCAATTCTGTTCCTTTTGTGTTGCTGTTTGAAGTTAAAAGATAATCATCCCAGGAAAGTGCCATGAACATCAGTTACAGCTATCCTTTATGTTCATGACAAAGCCAGAGGAAGGGAAGTTGTGCTGATGCATGATATCTAGACTTCCATTAATGACTAATAGCAGCAATATCACTTCAGTTTGCTCTTTCTGATGGGAAAATTCTTATTCTTCCAAATCTTTTTTGTGGATAGTAACGAGTGCTCATTTCCAGTAAGCCATGCCAGCTGTGGTAGTTTTGCAGCTCATGGTACTCATGTCAAGCAAAGTTGGGTGTTTGCTTCAGCTTTTACTGAAATCAGCTTACTCTGCCCTGTTCCCATTCCTCTGTTTTTTTCCTCTTTCTCCTCATTTTGAGGATCTGCTACCTTTTACTGACTACACAGATTTTCATTGCTAATAATCTTTTTTCCTTTGTATTTTTTTCCTGTCTGTCTAGTAACTCCTGGCTTCCAAGCCATACACTTTCCGTACATCCTTGAGTATACAAGAGATTTTGAGGGAGCCAGCAGGCTTTCTCACTTCACTTCCTCTAAGAAATTCCTGTTCACTTTTATGTCTCTTAACCAGAACCTGTCATTCCTCTCTAGAGAACAATCCGGGTGTAAACGTTGAAATACTAAGAAAATCCATCTCTGTATTTTGAGATTCTGGGCCATTTTCCACTTGTAACTAGTGCCTTCCTTCAGATGAGAAATAGCTTTAGCTCTCATCTTCTCAGTGAGATTAATAAGGGGTTGAGCAACGTCTGGGGATTATCTGGGCTTTCCAAATGAGTTTGAATTTCACTCTTTGTGTTGATCTTTCAAAATAATTAGGAAGCTGCTTTCCTTGCTTCTGTATTAGAAACAGAGACCAAATTTAATAAGAATTTCATTTTCTAAGGAAAGTGCTCCCCTGGGAAAAGGCAAGAGATCAGAAGGCAACAGAAATGAATTGCTAAGTGGTAAATAATTTACAATTTGCTTCTTTGTGCAATACCCATGCAGAACTCAATATTTCTGGCTGTCACAGTACGTGGCACGTTTTCAGATGTACGATTCTAGGAATAATGTGGTTTTCAGAAACTAGTGGTTTTCATTTGTATATATATATATATTTATAGTCTTGATGGTCAGGAATTAAATTATGGTGGCATGAACAAAAGCATAGAAATGCTTATAATCAGACAAAAATACGTAATAACTTTGAGACTATATACGAAACACGTATTAGATTGTTTTCTTTCTGAATAAATAGAGTTGGCCAAATTTTGTTACAGAGTATTACGGGAAATAACGACTTTCGTCTTAGTAGTATATTAATAGAAGACCTTAACAATAATCTAGGAGAGAAGATTCCGTAGTTATAAAATAGCCAAAAATGCATTTGCTGGATGATTGTAAATCATGAGCTAGATTTTACTTGAGAATTGAATAAACAAAATAAATTAATGATGTCACAGTTTAACACAGTATGCAAAACTGTACATCTCCACTAGTAAGCAAACTGTATTGAAATACAGAGATGATAACTGATAGTTATCATCATGTATTATTATACAGAGTGTGATAACTGATAGTGCTTTGATAAAGACAACAAGAAAAAAAGTGGAACACTAGCACTGTTAAAATGTCCCTGGCGCTTTTGCTATATAATTATTGGACTTCTTACCCTTAATTGCCTTTTAAATTAAGAGAAATTGTTCTGCCTAAAACAGGAAAACCAAACATGTGTAGTGACCTATTTGTCCTGTGGCCAATGTGTTGCAAAGATTAGTGCATCCCACAGCATGAGTGGATATTATCTCTTGGATACTAAGTAATTTTATATCTTTAGCAGAATGTAGCTCTTTCATTAAACAATAAGGAGACTAAAAACCACAAAATCTCGTGCCCTAAGCGCATGACCTGCTCTACTGGAGGTTCCCCAAAGGTCTCTTCCCCCTCTATATACTTGAGAGTGGCCAAGACACCCAAGTCAAAACCACTTCTGAGTAGAAATGGAAGTCATAAATATTATCAATGACAGCAAAATCCATCTGAGTAAGTGAAATTAACATTATGAATGATTCTGTTGTGCTCTGTATAAATGACCACACGACAAGCACAGTGCCAATAGATTGCTGTTTAAAGTGCTGCATAAACACTGCGTTGGCCTTTGGTACTGAGACGAATTTTTCTCTGAGCCTTTAAGAGATCAATTTTATTACTTTTGTAAGCCAGGAGAGCTCTGGTTCTGTCCGCTGTTAAACCAGTGGACATCCAGAACCTGAAAATCCCACTGGAGCTGCTGAGTGTCCACCGCTGCCCTGTGGATCCTCCTCATGCAGTAGGGAATGGGAGAGAAAGGGGATCAGTTCCTGGAAGGTCAGGCTGGATGTGGCTCTGGGCAGCCTGATCTGGTGCTTGGCGAACATAGCAGGGGAGTTGAATCTAGATGATCATTGTGGTCCTTTTCAACCCAGGCCATTTTGTGTTACACAATATAAGCTGAGCTGGGCAAACAGCAGATTCAAAATCCATCAATTTTTCTCCCCTGTTCTGTTCATAATCTGATCCTTCGGACCACATTCTGATCATAATGAGGCTAGGATAGATACGACTGATGTCAGTGATTCCTTTTTGACTGGGACTTTTCTAATAGAGTCAGGTTGGCTCTGTGTATGACCAGACGAGAAATGTGAAAACATGCAGGTACAGATTGTAACTAAAATATGAAACAATATGAAATAGAAGGATTTATATCTGTATTACATATACATAGGCAGTATTGAAACATATTGTCATTCTGCAGACGTATTCCATGAGTTAAACAACAAATTTGATATTTACTTAAAATTGCAGAGTTACCTGGTTCTTGCAGATACTCATAGTCATACCCCAGCTCCCTTGATGGTATAAAAAATTCTCCATTTCTGTAGAGAGGGATGAAGGGAACCATATAATTTTCTCGATTGTGCCCAATGGGTGCATTGGCTGCTGGGTAAACTTCTAGCATGGGTCTGTGTCTTCTTAACCATTGCTCAAAAATGCTTTAAAAGAAAAAGTGTGTCTATTAATGGAGGAGCCTGGCAGAAATTTTCCTCTTGAAGATAAAAAGAAAAGAAGCTGGTCCTTTTTCCTCTTGAACTCTAGAGACAAAGTAGAATTCAATTACTTGAGTTCGTATATATTATACTTTCCAAGTAGTTTGGGGTTAGCTTCTTCAGTACTGAGTTCTTGTGCAAGCATGTGAAAAGCAAAAGACTTCAGGGCTACAGAGCGGCTTTTAAATTCCACAAATGCAAAACTGTGTCACTATGACCTGACTGAAGTTTTTTGCTCAGTAATTTGCAAGATTGTGAGATATAGAAAGCAGGATTAAAGACCTCAATCCTTCCTTGTCACTCATGTTTAAGGCTATTTTTGGGTGGTTTTGTCCCATGCTGCTATGTCCCATGACCCTTCCCTTATTTTTCCTCTGCTGTAACTAGAGGCTTTCACTCCTGCATTAAGGTATGGATATACCATGGCTGATGTAAAACCACAAAGAGGCTGATGTAACACCACAAATATCTTAGGAAGAAAGGATAGGCAATATGAAACCAAAAGCTTGATAAAGTAGATAAGTAGTCAGGAAAGAAGCTTTCTCCAGCTGTGGGTGTTATCAGCACCTCTGACCTCAGCTGCGCTTTTCCTTTTATCTCTGCCACTGGTTCATCTGTTCATCTACCTCCTAATACAGTTCTGAATATTTTAAAAGGGAGGGAGAAAGCTCACATACTGCACTATGGGGGCAGAACAGTTTATGTTGGCATTTTCAAGTGAACTGCTGGATATATTTGGAAAGCAAAATCAACAGCCCTCCAAAACATTCTCAGATCTCCTTTTCTGCCTGAGCTTTGTCTTCTTAATTCTTCACCTTGTTTCAATCCTCAGATCCTCTTAGTGTCATCTGGAATGGAATTGTTTTTCTCAGAGTGTCTGGTATGATGTTATGTTTTGGTTCTAGGAAAAATTCAGTATTAATAACGCGCCAATGTTTATAGATGCTGCTAAGCAGTGTTGTGCAGAACCAAGGCCATTCTCAGTGAAGGGCACAAGGAGCTGGAAGGGAACAGAATCAGGACAGCTGACTTAAACTGGCCAAAGGGGTATTCCAGACCACATGGTATCATAAGGGAGGAGTTTTGAAGGGGGTAAGAGTTCATCTTGCTCTTACACTGCTCAGAGGACTAGCTGTGCATCAGTAGGAGGATGGTGAGAAATTGCTTGTGCATCACTTGTTATATACATTCATATATATAAATATATACATGTATATAGTTGTCATAATTACTATCATTTTCTCTGTCTATTTCTACTCTTACTATTCCCCATGGCTAACCACTACTTGGAGGACACAGACTTTCCTCCCATCTTGTAATTGACTGTACAGGGGCTCAAGTTGTCTTGAAAACATAGAACCTGAGTGCAATCTCTGTGTAGCATGTGAGAACTCTGCAGGTAGAATTTTACCTCCTGTCACTGGGCAGAAATGTTGAGAAACGCTATGTTTATCTCACCAAAATTAATGCTCTCTCTTCATCATGAAAACAGAGCTTGGGCCAGAAATTTGGTTCTTTATTAAGATCAAAAGATTTAGTAGATGAAAGCACCACTATGTTCATCCACCTTGTCAACCTTTAACAATGCAGATTGATTAGAATCTTCATTTGTAGCTTTCCAGTTAAATTTCATCAGCTCTGTCTAGAAAAACTCTCAGAATAACAATATTCAGCTGAAGTTTTCAGATAGACAAATTTGAACAGTGATATCAAGTCTTCAGCTGCAGTTATATTGAGAATTTTTGAACAGAAAGTCTGTAATCTCATTACATCTTTGGAGAATGCCACAGAAAATTTCAGTAATCATTTAAAAAGGCAAATAATATAAAGGAAATCAGGCCGTTAGTCTAGCCTGAGGGGAAGTAGGGCATGGGACTGCCATCCCTACACTGTCTGCCTTATGCTTCTGTTTTGGTCAAGGCCCCCTCACTATCAATGCATTTTTTTCCTAGCAGTTGTAGGAAAAAACGCAGCTAGGTGGGAGCTGAGACAACTCTTCTCTGCATCACAGGACTAGTAGAGGCACAGATGTGGTCTGAATGTAGGGACACAGTAATATATATTTTTTAATATTAACATTTTAAGGTGATGGCAGAGATAGAACTTCGTTCATATTTTCAATGTCTCATCATGATCCATGCCCTAACTTTTGAATGCCCAGTCTAAAGTACTTCTTGGGGTCTGCTTTTTTGAAAATGCTGAGCAGTCATATTTTGAAAATCTGGAGAATTGATGAGCACACAGTTCAGTGCTAGAAGTTGTCATTCTCCTGAAATAACTCTGTAGGACATGCCCTGGAATGCAGCATTCTCTCTGGATGACTTGAATGTTGCAATTTCATAAGCAGTTTCAAGAATTCTTAGGCCAGTAATCTTTTAAATAGAATGCAAATGCAAAGCATTTCCATGGAAATGAACGCATATGCTTTGGAATCCTTCATTTGCAGCATGGCTCCCACATTAAATAGCAAGCTTCTCTTAGCTGTAGCAGGAGCACTGAATTACTGACTCTTATAGCTGATTTTTAGATTTAGATGCAATCATATATCTCCAATTACTAATATGTTGAGTTGTGCTGATGCACAAGCATGCTGGATAATTCACTGAGCTGTTTTTGAACAGTTACGTTTCATGATTCCCAGACTGATGCTGTTAATTGCTTTCATGCATTTTTAAGGAAAACTGGAGTCTTGATGTAGACTAATGCTTCTGCCATTGGTTAGGCACAGTGCCCCCTATCTTCCGGGGTTTGTTTTAACTGAAAGGCCTTTGGGATTCTACAGCTATATGTAAAGTAAAATAATGACCGGTCTTCTGTTTCAGAATACTGGGACCACTGAATTTTGTACATCCTGGGTAAAGAATATTTGGTCATCAGATCCATTTTCTATGGAGAAAAGGTTTTGTTTTCTTTCCTTAAAACTGCTGTGTTGTAGAATATTTTCTTACACCCTGAAAATATGTGCTCATTTTGCATGTTTCGTTCAGTAGCTGCAAACTTGGAAGAGCTTAGGGCTGCAGAAGGAAATCCTCATGCAGAGAGACAAAGTGCTGATATAATTAGCTGGTCCCTTTGTGAGGTGATGATGTAAAAACCAGATTGGTGGCAGAGTGACAGATCTGAACTCCTTAGATTTCTTGATTATCTTGGCAAAATTACTGCTTATCAACCTCTTCACATTACTTTGTCCCCGAGAGCTTAACAAAGCAAGAAAATGAAAACTGAAAGGCCTTTTAATTCTGCATCATTTCCATTGCTTGGCATTATGAAAATAATGGTACCAAAAAGAAAGCTAACGAGTCAGGACTCTGTGATAGCCAATCTCTGTATTTTTTCTATTCCCAAAATGTAGTGGACAGAAGTTCAATGAAGGGAAAGTCTGTCCAACTTCTATAACAGCCTGTTTGGCTACTTTCCTCCTCAGTATGTAGACACAGAGGAGAAGCAGATAATTATTTAGTTGCACAGGTCACAGTGGCATTTTCCAGACACGGAGACATTTTTAGCATTGCATTCCCAGCTAGATTGGCATCATTTGGGAGATGCTGGCAGTGCTGAAAAGAACAGATGGGATGAGAGAGTGGCGGGATGCACAAAGCGGGATTAAGAGAAGAATGTCTAAAGCAGTTGGGAATTTTATTTAGAGAATAGAAATTAGGAGGACCAAACCTGGGATCAAAATCTGGAGATAAACCATAAATCCTCACTAGCATGTAGAGAAGGGAGAGGGAAAGGAAAGAAAGTTTCTGTGTGGAATACATGGGTCATCATCTCTTTATCTACAGGAAATGGACAAATACATGGGCCTTGCAAAGAAATATCTCTTTATCTAAGTCAATTAACTTCTGATCTTATTTGAAATCACTCAGAGCTTGAACTTGACCGTCACAAAAAATTTGGAAGAGTGAGCAAATTGAGCAGAGTGGGCTCCTTCTTGCACTGAATCATAGAATGGCTTGGACTGGAAGAGACCTGAAAGATCATTCCATTCCAACCCTCTGTTGTGGGCAGGGCTTTCCCCCACTGGATCAGACTGCCTAGGGCTCCATCCAGCCTGGCCTTGAGAAGCTCTAAAAATGGGCTATCTTCAGCTTCTCTGTGTAGTCTGTGCCAGTGGTTCACCACCAATGAGTAAATAATTTCCTCCTAATATCTAATATCTTTCCTCTTTTAGTTTAAAACAGTTTTCTGTTTTGCCTATCCCCTTCAGACCATGTAAAAAGTCAGTCTCTTTCCAGTTTGTAACTCCCATAAGATGTCAGTGAGGTCTTCCTGGAGCCTTCTCTTCTCCAGGCTGAACAGGCCCAGCTCTCTTCTTTGTAGGACAGGTGCTCCAGCCCTCTGATATAAAAATGGTATCTAATTCTTAGTTTCATCTTCCCCAAGTTGCATATTCCCCAACCCACTTTAACCACTGTGGCTTGTGGATCAAGCAAATTCCCTTCACTTTATACATCTTGGTGCCTTACTGAAGGGCAGTTTGCTCATGCAACACGTAAGCATCTCCTGTAATGGCAGGGAATGAGGGTGACAGCTCTTATCTAGGAAGGTCATGGGCAATCAGGATTTAGGAAATAGAAATTTAAAATATGGAAATGGACTAACTGGAATGGAAATCAATCTTGCGATAACCTTAATGCCCTTCGCATGTCTTCAGTGGCAAGCAAAAGTAACTTGGAATAGTAGCTTTTATTTAAAGGCTTTAGAAATAATTGTATGTAGATCGCAGCAAAGACTATTTCTATCTGGAACGCTGCTCCCTTCTGTTGAGGAAATCAAAGTGCCCAAATTGCATGTCCAAAGAGGTTAAGGAACAAAAAAAGGATAGAAAAATAATATGAATTTTGAAAGAGGTTCTATTTCATGTTCAAAGCCCAAAGAGGCTCTGTCTCTCTGTACTGCATTTCCAGAGTAGAAATTATTTTCAAGAGGGATTTTTGTAACAGTAAATATTTAAGATTTTAGAACTGCTAGATTATGGTGATCAATATTCAATGCAAAGATTATTTTTGTCATTTATAAACAGTATTTTAATGTTACAGGATAGTTTTATTCAGATATATTTAGGCTAAAAGAAAGCTCTGTGTTCTCACTGAAATAATTGATCTAAGGTCATGATAAATTATCAGTTAAACTCTTTGGATCAGTCAGAGTTTAATACCTTTGAGTCCCAGTGCTGCTACTGTAAATGCTGGCACATGTTAACAAATAATAAAGATACCCACCAGGCATGTTGCTGCTTTGGTAGCTTAAATTTTCAGTCTGACGAAATACACTTTGCTTTCACAAAGCATTTTAGTGTGGTAGGGTGCTTTTACAGAGAAATTTAAAGGCATCCGTAAAAGACATGGATATATCACTTCAATTTGATTGTGTATAAAGAGACCTGATTATTTTCCTTATTCTGCTCCATACATACTAGGTAATATAAAATGAAATGAAATGAGCCATAGAAGAAAATTAATTTGAAAAAAACATGGTTTAAAAGAAGAATTGGGGGGAATGAGATTGATTTGAGGATGATTTTAAAAAGGGCACCAACATGTATTTCTGGATTCATATTATTCTATGAATAATATATGCAATGGGATTATAGCTGATGAAAGGATGAGTCAAGAAACAAATGGGTTTATTTTGCCAGTGGGAAATATCAAGCAGAGTATAAGCAGTACTGCCGTATGTAGGCTTCATAACTTCATTCTGTTCTAGCTATAACGTGTGCTCTGAAAAAAAAGATACTGCTCACAATAAGGAGATCTTAAAGCCTGGGAAAAAAAAAAAGAAAAAAAGAAAAAAAGAAGTAAAGTAAAACAACAAGAATTGGTATATCCTTCATAATTTTGAAGAGCCATTTCCTGTCAGTCTGCCTCCACAGTCATGCACAGAGCTATGCTGGATTGCAGCATAGGAAGAGAAACCAGACCAATATCTGCTATTAGCCATTTCTTTGTACTGTACCACCACCGAGAAGTGACACGTAGTGTAAGCCTAACTGGATGTTTGGGAAGCTTTCCTAGGAGAGGTTCAAGTCACGTGCTTTACCTTGCAATTAAGGACAGCTGGAGAGAGGGAAAGGAGGAAGAAGAGGATTCAGTACCTCCTCATACATTCCATGCCACCACAAACATGTGTATCCCCAATGGAAGGACAGTGTTGGCCTTGTGGTGAAGGTCCATAGTCAATCTATGTCTCAAAATACATTCTTGCTTTCCCCCTACTTTCTTGTCCTCAACCTCCTCATATGTGATTGTGCAACCTTGTCATAACCAGGATTAAGGAGCTGATTTGGTTTAAATACTAACTTCTCATTTATTTCCATTTATTTCAGGTTAGATGAGGTGAGATAAAGTCCTGCACCTGATGCGTTATGCTTTTACTTGATGGCCAGTACAACAGAGGAACAGAGGTGAGCACCTCCACGTAGCATTGAGAGATTAGCTATGGTGGTTATATAGCAGTTATGCTGATGTAAAGTAACTGTGGAGCTGTGCCCTTTCTTTTTCAGCCTGATACATCCATACACCTCTGCTAAACTGTATGGATGCATACTAAAAGTTTAGCTGTTACATAGCAACCTGGCAAGCCACTAATAACTATGTCACACTCAAATACATACCCATGTCACTGGTTGCACCAAACTTGAAACAGTATCTTTTATTCCTGATTTATGTTTGCAAGACTGAGACAAGGTCAGGCTCACTACAGCAGAAGGAAGGCAGAATGTTGTTACTTAGAGCACGTCTATACAGTTCGTTTCACAATCATGAGATCTGACATTCTGTAAAATAAATCTGGCAAGCAACATATATTTGCATTTGGAAAGAAAGGGAAAAGAAAACAAACTGAGCAAAGCTGAAATGCCAGTATGAGAACTGTGATTACAGAGTAGTCATCACTTTAAAAGTTGGCACTATCCACCTGATAATACAAAGTCACTTCAGGTAATTCCCACCCCAAGCATTTAGGAGAAACATTGGTACTCTGCTACTGGAAGAGCTGCTAATGCAGAGGTTGTAAAGTCAAGGCACTGTCCTCTTTGCCAATGTATGCAGTTATATTGCAGTGTCATTCTTTTCTTTTAAGTTGGCTAAAGACAGTACAGGGACTCAGGCTGGTTGTAAACAAATTGAACCTGTCAAAATGCAAGTGTCTGATTAAAAATTAACTTGCTGACCTCAATTATTGTAAGAAACGCAGCCAAAGCTGTGATTCCTCATATTGAGCCAGTGCTGAGGACTGCCCTGGGTTTCAGTGCTTGTCCTTGTGGTACCACTGCCAAATTACCTCTAGATCAGTTTCCAGACTAGCTAGTGGAGAGAACCATGTGTGCATGTATGAGTTTTTTTGGGTTAATTAAAAAGAGTGTGACCAGCAGGTTGAGGGAAATGATCCTCCCCCTCTACTCTGCCCTGGTGAGGTCAAATGTAGATTATAGTGTCCAGTTCTGGGCTCCCCAGTTCAAAAAAGACAGGGATATCCTGGAAGGAGTCCAGCAGAGGTCCACAGAGACAACAAAGAGCCTGGAGCATCTCCTTTATGAGGAAAGGCTGAGTAACCTGGGTCTATTCAGCCTGGGGAAAAGAATCAGAGACAGATTGGGTATTTACAGCCAGTAACTAGGGGATTCAGATTCTATATATGTATATATATAGCTCTATTTTTCATTAATAGGCTTTCATCCTGATCGTGCACAGAGAATAAGAGGATTAAATTGTTCATACTGTTAGCATTTGTGAATGGTGCATTTTCTTTGTTGATGTGTATGGTCGTATGTACATATACATATACATATGTACTGTGTGTATACGAACCTATCAGAATATATTCAGTCTCAGTACAGTTTGGACCTGAGAACATGGAGCTGTGGTAGTCTTAACATTACTGGGCTAGCAGATATGACAGCCTCTCATTTTAAACACATAACTTACACAAAACAGATGAAAGAGGATGTTTTGGCCCAATGGAGCTGTTCCTTCGTGCAAAGCTGTTCTTCTGAATTTTATCTTGAAACACAGAATCTCATTTAGATCAATCATATGCCTCTGAAATATGAATATTCATTTTCAGTGAAGATCTGTCCTGTTTTGTTGTTTCCCTTTATTCTGCTTTCTGACCAAAAGAGTTTGTTTAGTTCACCGTGGACCAGGCCACCTGCAACACCAAGTAGCAACATACAGGTGACACAAAGCCCCTTAGTTATCCAGCTGAAGTACAGGCTGCCTCCCCAGAGACTGTTCTCTGGCTGAGCCAAGGCTATGTGCACCAGGCTGACACCTTCCCACTTGTTACAAAGTACCACCAGGGCTGGGAGAGCTGTGTGGTGCCAGAGGATCTTGGCATAGCTCTGCTTTACCATCCCACTACAAGAATCTGTACTTTCTTCCACTTTCTTTGCTTTCATTTATGGCACTGCAAAACCTGGGTACTTGGAGAGTGTCAGACTGAGGAAACAAGAGAGAGAGAGACAGTAAAGGTATAATGCAACATGATCATCCCCATCTGCAAGACAATCAACACCACTTTCTTTGTCCATGTCCCACTTTATGAAAAAATCAAGGTGGTTGTATTGCTGGGCATATGTGATATTTTAATATCCCATCTGCTAATGTGATTTAGAACAGCTTTTCCCTTATCTTTATGATGCCCTCAACACCTTTATGTGATTAGGAGAATACAAAGATCTGCCTCAGGGCTGCACGGCTTTCAGTCCTTGCCCCTGTAATTAGGCAGTGCTCCAAGTGTTCCTCTTCTAGAACACAAAATGCAGAAGCTTCTCCAAAGTTTATCATGAGAAAAAGCTGCTCAGGGACCTGAGTCCAAATGAGGATTAAGACAAAACAGTCCTGAGCAGAGCTGGCTGCTGGCAGTGTAGGTGTAAGTACTACTCCTCTAAGAGGAAAGCTGCTTGAGGCTTCAACTCCATTGCAGTTAAGCCTTGAAGCACGGCTCTCAAACAAACAACAAAGCCTAACCTGTTGGCAACCCATTTTGCCACTCAATGAATCTCACTGACTGATTCTTGTTTTCTCTCTTTGTAGAAAATGCTGTAGGCTGAACCAACAACTGCTGAGCCCAGTTTATATTTGGTGGGTTGCTGATGGATTGCAACATAAACAGCTTTATTCCTACTGGAGAAAGAGATAATGGATAAGCTGAGCATGACATATTGCTTATGACAATAAAAGCAGGAGCTGAGTGTTGGAATTTGAGTAGGAATCTGAGCAGAGGAATGTGAATGTGAATACTGGCTAGTACAGGACTAGGTAGTGCCTCATTGTAACTTGTTTATTGATAGAGCAAACTAACTCCTACAGATACTTGCTTGGCTGGAAAAAATAGCGAGTTTTGGTTGGACATTGGTGGGCTCAGATTTGAGCAAAAAAATGATCTAAACTGTTCCTACTTTTCTTAGTCAAGCCAGTCTCCTAATACCAGTGAGAGTCAGCAATGCCTCCACCTAGTTGCAGGAGGGAAATTCTTGTTACTTTAAAATAGTGGTGTTCTTTCACCCCTTGCTGTCAATCCATGTTAATTTTTGACTAAAATTAATATATTTCTCATTCATGTTTAGGTCTCCAGTGTTTCTCAGCACTGTTAAAAACAAGAGATAAATGAGAAATGATGGTGTCCCTTGACCATTGTACTCAGCACTGGTAAGGCCGCACCTCAAGTACTGTGTTCAGCTTTGGGTCCCTCACTGCAAGAAAGACCTGGAGCATGTCCAGAGAAGGGCAACAAAGCTGTGAGGGCTCTGGAGCACAAGTCTTACAGGGAGCAGCTGAGGGAGCTGGGATTGTTCAGTCTGGAGAAGAGGAGGCTTAAGGCAGATCTTATCATTCCCTACAGCTCCCTGAAGGGAGGCTGTGGTGAGGTGGGTGTCAACCTCTTCTCACAGATAACAGGGATAGGATGAGAGAAAATGTCTTCAAGTCGTGCCAGGGGAGATTCAAGTTTGATACTAGGAAAAAATTCTTCTCCAAAAGACTAGTTACATGCTGGAACAAGCTGCCCGGGGAGGTGGTGGAGTCACTGACCCTAGAAGTTTTCAAGAAATGTTTAGATGTTGTACTGAGAGACACGGTTAAGAGGGAAATATGGGTGATAGGGGAATGGTTAGACTGGAAGATCTTAGAGGTTTTTTCCAACCTTGATGATTCTATGAAAAAAAAAAAAAAAGGAAATAGAAATGCAAGTGTGTGTTGCATGGGGAAAGAAAAAAGATAATATTTTCTGGAATATATTTCCTCCCCTGTCTTTCTTGGGTTCATCATTGTTACTGTTTGCAGCTAACAGAAAAACATCACTTGAAGTAAAAGATATTACAAATGCTAGCTGCTCTAAAGTTTAATAACTAGTTTCTCCTGAAGAGAACGATAACAAGCAGATTAAAATGGACTGCTGTGGCAGTGGCTGGACTGACTGTAACCCGCTCCTGTTCTCTTGGAATTCATTTCTTTTGAGATCGTCATTACTGAGGTTCACAAGGGCATGTAATATATAAATCACATCTACGGCAGCAAAGTGATAATTTCTTTGGATGAATAGAAGGCAGCTACACGTGGGTGAGAAAAGTACCATGTTATCCTGTGATTTTTTACAATTTGAACAATTATGGCTGCTATTATTGCCAAAGTGCTGCAGGAAGCAAATTCAGTGCTATGTTACTTGTCTGCATCAGAGTTTGTCTTGATCATTGTGACACAAAGAGAGCTTTTTCCTCCTCTAGTGTTACAAGAATAGGTGAAGACAAAGACCAACCAGGTGGTTCTTGCCAAGTTTCAGGGCATAGTAACCTTTATTTTTAAAAACCACTAATAGCTTGCATAATATATAGCGTATAGAAGTGATCAATTCTATAACAGCATTGGCTGAACTGAAATCTTGCAGTAAAAATGATAGGAAACATGCATTTTAAATTGAACTACTTGAACGGAACCTCTTAGATTACTGATTTTTAAGAGCAGGATGGGTCATTAGAAACATCCAACCTGAATCATGACTCAGAAAGTGAGATCTCCAACTATTTTCCACGTATATTCCAAAGATGCATGCTCTACCTTCCTCTCACTGTTACCCAAAGCAAGCTAGGTCAGCAGCACTATAGATTTTATATATGTTTAATCAAGACCAAGAGCATTTATCTACAGAGCCTATTGCTTGTTCCTATCTTTCCCTGCCTCTAATTCTATAGGGTCTACTTGCGGATTTCCAGAGGACTTAAGAATGTCCTCTGGAACTCCAAGCAGCTTCCTCAAGTGTATTATAGACTCAGTTCTTGTCTACCCAGTGAGCAAAGCAGATTAGATGTGGTGTAACTCTACAGAGTTGTTCCTGGGTCCCTTTGGGTGTTTCGCAATTGAGTAACAGGGATTGCACAATTTCTTTACCAAACCAAAGATAGAATACATGTTCAGTATCTTGGTATATGATTTGCCTTTCAGGCCAGAACACAGCGATATCAAATGAGAGATACTGGGGATCAGTGTTTCTCAGCAACACCCCAAGCTTCCCACTTACACTCTACTTTCCATGGATATATTTATACGGTATTTTGCAGTAGATGCGAACTCACTCTACCCACATACTAAGCCCACTTTGAGTGAGTCAGCTCCATCAAACAAATAGCTCTGGTTTAAGTGGTGCTAAGCCTAAGAGTTTAGAGGGGAGGTTTAATAGCTCCAGTGCAATGCCAGCTCATGACATGGCAGCTACATGGCTTGTGGCAACAGAGGGACCCTGTCTCCTGCTGATTTGCAGATGTCCCCAAGGGGAGGACGAATTAAGACAACTCCTTCCCTGCTATCATTTCTAAAATACTTGCATGAATGTCCCACCCTCTCAGTACTGATCTGCTCTGTATCTCATCCCTGTCATGGGAATCTGTGTGTGCCAATAAAAGGAGAGACCAAGGTCATAGGATCACAGAAACATTGAGATTGGAAAAGACCTCTAAGAACATTTAGTCTAACCACTGAAAAAGTGTAAAAAAAGATTAATGGGCAGCACTTTTTTCCCTTTGATGCCTCACCAGGTTAAACTCAGATGTTTTCTGTGAAGTGGTGGCTTCCAACACTGGTAAGGAAGGGATCTCATCACCCATGTAAGGGCATTCTGATGAGGTCTCCATACAGCAGTGTCTGTGTAATACATGCAAGGCAGGTATGAGAAGCCCAATAGGCAGCAACCACCCAAGGTATATCACAGAAGTGCAGTTAATTTCCCTGAGAGCTTTGAAGGTTGGGAGATAACTTTGTCACCCCCTTCTTTCCCCATCTTGCTCACTCGTATGCTGCCACTGAAACCACACAGCCCCAAGCTGCTGTAGTTTAAGATTCTTCTGGACAGTGATCTCAGACACAGGGTTTAAATTTGGAGTGATCCTGGGTGGAGCCAGGAGTTGGACTGGGTAATCCCTGGGGATCCCTTCCAACTTGGGATATGCTATGATTCAGTGATTCTTACTCTGAGGGTAACAGTAGCCCAGCAATGCTTGTGCTTTCCCTAAATGGAAGGACTTTACCACATTTCTCTTTCATGTCAGGGACAACTGCAGAGAACACTTAACTTCTTCCACTGCCTACACAGAGACACTTTGGAAGATAAGTGCTGGGCACAGATAGCTTCCCATCCTGAGCTGACATGATGCAGAAGGACTTTGGGAGGAGGTGTATTGCTAATGCAAACCTCTTGACCTCTCTTTGTCTATTAGCTTTTACACAACTCCATGCCATAGTTTACTCAGTTCCAGAAAAACTTTTACCAGGGCAACTTTTACCCTATGCCATCTGCTTTTTGTTTGTTTGTTTGTTTGTTTTCTGTAAACATACCTTAGAAGGCAATGAGTTTTGCTGTATTGATATCAAAAGAGAAAATTAATCATACATTTTGCATTTATGCAATGACTCCTCCATTTTTAATGGGGATACTGCTTCTTTGGCTTCATGTTTTGCTCACGGTGTCTTGCACTGGAGACACTTCAGGATAAAGAATGATTTCTCTTATTTCATGTTATGTCTGGAAACCTAATTTTGCCATACAGGAATTTCCAATGATTCTTTTTGAATGATTTCACTCAAAATTCTCCAAACTCTCAAAGCAAATAGTTTTTAAGAGCTAAAAAAATCTTGTTTCCTGTCAACATTTCAAAACAAGAGAAGAACTTGGGTTTTCTCATTCTGTTTTTTTGTTTATTTGTTTGCTTGTTTCCGAAGCCTGAGGTGACATTTAAGAGAAAATGAAAATGTTGTTTATAAAACAGAATTAAAATAAGAGGCTTTTATTTTGACATATCCTGGGAGAGAAAAGCACATTTCCTCTTGTTAAGTATTTTCCAACAAAATCACTTCTGATGCAGTGTTAACTTTTTGAGGAGAATTAAGGCAAAACTGACATGAAGGTGAGTATATTGAGCCTAAAGGGGCTGAAAGTGCCTGCAGTGGGCTATTGCTGGCATGCAATTCATGATGTGCAGATTTTGACTACTAATATACTTTTGAACAGATTGCTTCAGATGCACTTGTTAATTTGTCACTTCACTGATAATCAATGTGATAAGGAACATTTTATTGTTAGATCCTGACATGAGCCAAAGTATGGCATTTCCTAATGCTCTCAGTTCTCCATCCTGCAAAGGAGTCTGTGGCAGCTGATGTTGCTGAGCAGCATGGGGACATTTGGACAGGTAGAATTAGTGGCATTTTCACATAGTGCTGAAACTGATATATGGCAGTTACTCCTGCTTGGAAGCATGCATGTATATAAATAAGTTAAAGTCTCTCCATTCCCTGTGTGATCTTATACATGACTTGGATTGCTTTTGGCAGAGTGCACCTGTCCAAAAGTACCCAATTGAAGAGCTGAAATTTTGTCTCTTTGAATGCAAATATTTTGCCCTGTGAGGTAGCAAGCAATAGTCACTACTGAACCAACAAGATCAATGCAGAGATGCCCAGCTGTCTCTTGTCATTGCCATCTCACAGAATTGTAAATGAAGCAATTGCTCACGTTGCTCATATTCTCACCTGAGAAGCATAGTCAGAGGCTAAGTATATGCCAGGCACAGCACAGACTAGAGCAATTAGACGGTCCCTTAATGACATAGCTTATAATTTACACATGGGACAAGGGACAACAGATGGATGCAGACATGCAAAAAAGAACTAAGCAGCTATGCAATGATGCCACAGTGATTCACCAGTGAGATGGTGAAGGTTTCAGCTTACTGATGTCTTAGCTTTTCTACCACTGTCACAGTAAAGGAAAGAGCAGTGACTGAAGCCATGGATGCATAGTTTGAAAAGTTCCCAAAGAGGAGACTAAACTTTACAGAAGCAGGAGACCAAAAGTCTGTATTATACTGTGTGCCTCTGGAAAATCAGTTCTAAATTGCTCATGATATAATTAGTGCCTTTGAAAGTCACCCATGTTATTGTGATAAACCTTGCCCGGTATTACGGAACTCAGAAATGAGATGAGAATTGGAGCCCTACTGCGTTAGTAGCTGTAAGAGTATAAAGCAGCATGGAGATCTTCAGTTGCAATTTATTTTTCCCATTGATATTTAGGGTTTCTTAGCTCTTTGCAAAGGACATTATTGGGGTAGGTTATGGAATTCAAGGACTGGACAAGTACGAAAGTACAGAAGTACAGAAATGAGAAGAAGCCAAAAACATTAAAAGGACAACGGTGCAGGGAGAACGGATGAAGATACTGTGGAGAGGTAAGGATGAAGGGGTTGAAAGAGTCATCACAGAGGAAAGAATGCCTTTTCAGAGCTCAGAAAACACCCCTGTGAGCTCAAATGCAACTGTGGGCCCATGCTTTCACTGACTGTGCAGCTGCTCCTTGCAGCTTGAGTGGGCTGACTCCTCCCTTGTTATTGCCTCGTGCTGACTGTAGAGCATATCTGAATGGCAAAGAGATTTGCAATTAGGAGAAATGCTTCACACAGCTAAAAAAAAATCTCATTTTTTGCTGAATATATAGCTTATTTGCATCTTTTTTCCTTTTCCTTTTTCTTTTTTTCTTTTTTTCTTTTTCTTTATTTCCTTTCTTCCTTCCTTCCTTCCTTCCTTCCTTCCTTCCTTCCTTCCTTCCTTCCTTCCTTCCTTCCTTCCTTCCTTCCTTCCTTTCTTCCTTTCTCGCTCTCTCTCGCTCTCTCTCGCTCTCTCTCTTTCTTTCTCTCTTTCTAAGTGATTCAACTAACAATCAATGATTGATAATTAATAATTCTCACAGTGGTCACCTATTTTTACTAAACCTTGGGGTTTGATCTTTCCCAGCAAATAAGAAGGCGAGGAGTCTGATTTATCAGTACTAAGAAAGATGTTGCCTGAATACATTCATACTTCTTCATTGATGAAAGAGAATGACATAAAAAGAAGAGCATTTATAAGCCAAACTTCGCTTTCCTCCTGAGAAAGGTGCTTTCCACATCTCTGCTCCCTCCATCCCTCCCTCCTGTCAGGCACCAGGCCTGGGTAGGAAGGGCTGAGGGCAGCAGATGGGAACTGGCTGTTGCTCAGTTTGGAAAGCAGCTCCTGACATTTGGCTCACACCTGTCAGCAGACTCCGTATACACTTGTTTATCCTCCTCTGTACCATATGTTTCCATGGAAAAGCAGTCTCAATGATCTATTGCCTTACTTCTATCATTCCTATTATGGTCATAACTGAGCATTTCACAGTCGTTAATGCATTTACACTGACAGCATCCCTGCTGCGTGGGCATTTAGTATCACCCACTTTACAGATGGGCTAGCTGAAGCTCAGATCAACAGATCCTCAAAAGTCTTTGGGTATGTCTTGTTGAATTCAATGGGAAGAAAACACATCTCCAGGAGAAGTGAGCTTGGGAAAGCAAACTACATGCTCAGTTTCACTCAGGCAACTTGTAGTGGTGTGAGGAATCCCCCTTCTGGATCCTAAACTGATGCTCAAAGCTCCAGGCCATTTTGTTTTTTTTTGACACAGAGTTGTTTTGTAAGATCCAGCAGAGCTGTGGTTGCTGCCTGCAGTTTTTCTTCACCCTTTGCCAGTAACCTCCTGTCTCACAACCCTCCACGTCCTCAGCACGTTCTAGAGGGGATATTGTCTTCTGCAGATTTAGTGTAAATATTAGATAGTTAAAAGACTGCTTCTGCTCCTGTATGCTTTTTCTCCCATTTCCTCTGTGCTTTATATTCTTCCCTGCATCTCAAAACTTCTTTGCAATCTTTCATAATCAATGTCTATGTAGGAGAGAAACAGAATTCTTTTAAATGTACTGTACGTACCTATCAGTCACCTACTTATAAATTATAACTAAAAGCATGATTAATCTGTCATGGATAAGGCTGCTAAGTAACCCTAATCATGCTAATTCATTTCTGTCACTTACACAAAGGCAGCATTATCATCAGTTTTCATATCCGTGTGTACTGAAACCCGTATACACAGCAGCTGCAGAGGACTGGTAGAGTTCTTTCTGCCACAGATAAGATGAGGTTGCATCATGGATTTCTGCATTGTCCCCGCAGTGCTGGTGCAGTGATTTACTTTCTTGGTACCAGTAGGATTTAATGATGTTATCTTTTGCAAATAATTTTGCCTTCTAAAATGGATGACAATTGCAGTTATGAAAAGTATTTCCAGGGCCTTATAATGACTATAAGTGAAGTTCCTCTGCGGGAGGGGTCAGCATGAAGGCCAAGGTGCTACTTAAGCTCTGCACTGCGTGGGAGCTAAGAGATGCGTAGGCCTTATACAAGTGTGAATGTCTAAGGAAAACAATGTCTTTTGATATTGCAGAGAATAATGTGTTCCCTTCTGTGTTCCCTTTCTCTGAGTGTTCAACTAAGCCATTTTTAAAAGCCTAGACACTGGAAAGTTAATTTCCAGGTGCCAAACTTGAAATTTGTAACTGCACCTGAAACCCAGGGTGCATCCACCCTGTAAAGCAGTCAATGGGCGGATATAATCATAGCTAAGTTATGCTGTTTAACTTTTAAAACGTTCTGAGGAAAGTTTTTGGCAAAGTTTCAAAACTGACACCTCCAGAAGTCTAGTTACAACCTACATATTAGGAGTAGAACAAAGCAGGGTCACCCTACAAAGGAACTAATCCAGTGATGCCTCGGTGACCTGCCTAGACTTGATGCTTGTTTTTAATTGGATGAACAATGAAGAACACAGCCATTAGGTTCATTAATTATGTAACCTGAGTGGAAAAAACAAACTTTATCTTCCATATATACAGCCTTTTGTTCAAGTTTGATAAAGTTTTATGTAAGTGCGTTAGTATAAACTGTCTAGAACTAAAGAAGTTCCCTGCAAGATGATGTTTGAGAATATAATCTGCATCCCTTTTGTGCTGCATGCCTTGGAAACCTGGATAAAGAAACCGTTTTGGTTTTTGGTTGAATGTCTGTCTATCATCCTGCAGGCAGGGGCTCAATCAGTAGAGTTCTGAGCACATGTGTTCATGAAAGACTCACAAGAGTTTGTCTTGAGTCATCATTAATCTAAGTATTGCCGTTGCCAAGTCATGGTCAGCGCACAGTGGGAGAGTAAAAGAAGGTTGGAAAGACAAGTAACACACAACCTCATGATGTAGTTACTTGACGGAGTGATTTAGTAAATGCAGGATGAGTCAAAAAGGAAGGGTTAGAACAAGCCAATCTTCCACACATATAAGAATCTTTTTCTAGGAGAACAGCTCGAGGTTTTGAAGAAAAGGAGTGCTGCTAGTTAAAAAATGAAATAAATTGAAGAACTTTTCTGGGTCTAGATTTTGGACTAATGTCAATCTGTCTTCCTTTTGTTTGTTGCAGTTGCATTATGTATTTTAAATGGGGGTTTCACTGCTGCCCTCATAGGGTGCACAGGACAGATATAAAAGGGTCTGAAGAGAATGTTCTTGTTTCATTACTGCTGCTCGAAATTATCTGGGCAGCCACCTGACTTAGAAGAATCTTTTCACATACTTTTAAAGATTTTTTTTTTTATGGATTTTGCAGTTTGTATTTCTTTTTTATTGCTCTTCAGTTTTCACAGTTATGTGTAGTACAGTACACAGTAAATTGTAGCCATTCGCATACTTTATAGGGACATACTGAAAATGTTAAGGTCACCATCAAATCTTGGAATGTCCTCCTTTCCATAGTAATTTCAATCTCTTCTTGCAGAGCTCTGTTCCCCTACCCTCTCTTATTAATAAACATGGTACCTTTCTGTTTACTTCTCTTTCCACCTGCACAGCTGCAGTCTTCTCTTTCAGCAAGAGACAGTCACAATTTTGTTTGTCACACTGAAATACCAATTTGTTATTCTTTATGGATTGTACACTTGGGTTTTCCTTATGGAATAGAAATTAAAAGAGCACTGACATTTAGAATATTAAGGAACTACTCCAACTGATTATAGTCTTGTTAAAATGAGTCATACACTTTCAGTCCAAACTTCTTGACATACGCATCCATATATATCAATTACTATGACATCATTGAAGGACTATTTTTACCTTGGTAATAAAAGCTGATTACATTTGTCAACTTTTCAAATGATGCTTAATCCAATGAATGTAAAGACAGGTCAGGAGAGACACTTGATCTCAAATAATAGCTAAGATGATTTTATATGTCTGAAAATGCTGTGCATGTAAAATATTTGCAGTTTTGAAGCGTAAGTGAAAACTGCACTGTAGAAACACAAAATAAATTAGGTTTACCAAGTAGAATTAAACTCACCTGTCAACAAAAGCATGGTGTAGGATGAAGATAGGATCATTCGCAGAGCCTTGTACTTGGGACATGGAGCCATTCATGTAGATGTGAAGGGCATTATGCAAACCACTTTGAGATATGTTTGATATCGCAGTGTGTGGATCAGCAAAGCCTGTATATTCCAGAGAAAATCACATGCTGATACTACAGTGCAGAGAATTCTTTCACCAGTAACACTGAAGATCAAAGCACCTAATTTCAACTCATTTACTTTCAGCATTTTAGACAAGAGCTTCAGAAAACATGTAAAGGAGTATTAATAAATTTCAAAGGCATAGCAAAGACGAAATTAGAGTAAGCTAAATTAAAACTCCTGCCATGTAGCTAATGCAGCATGTCAGCAAATGTACTGCTTAATTGGTTTATATTTTTAAATTTCTACATCCATCCTGTGTGACTGTAAAAAGGAAACCTAATTCCTGCAGGTGTTTATGCATGTATGTTTATTCACATTAAACTTACTCTTTTTTTTCTTTTCATTTTTTTCTCTGTCCTTAGGTATTTCTAAGGTACAACAGGCTAGTGTATCTCATCATATATGCAGCCATTTAATATCACTTATCTCTACAGAACTCATTCTTTAATTCAAAGGAGACAATGCAATACATGCTATTATCTTCACAAAAGGGGTTTGTAAATAATTAGTAAAATATTAATGCATGTGTATATGGTTAATAATCAATTGATGATCTTCTTTCACCTTTCCTCTTGAGCATGAAAGTCTGTGGACTGCTGTTATTTTGAATCTCTCCTAGAATACAGGCTTTACAAGTAGGTCACACAGAGCAAACCCTGAATTTCTGATCTGGTGTGGTAGCCTCCCCACACACCAGCTTTGGTGCTGGTAACCTTTTCTGAGCATCGTAACAGACAAGCCTCCTCCCTAATTTTAAGGACTCAAAATCAAAGTCAGCTAAACTACGTGGAACTTCTCTGGTTTTCTGTAAGAAAACATCTTAACCTGATGCTAGCCCTACTGCCATCTCTGGTTCACAAAGGTGTCATATTAACACAATTTCTGTATGTTGTAAGATGAGAAAACATAATGTAGGGATATTGAAACATCTTAAAAAATCAATAATCCAATAAAAAGGGCTTTGAGCAGTATGCATATTGTGCTGCTGCTCTGTGTTTTCCCAATATTGTCACATTTTATCAAAGATGGGAAAAAGAGAAAACTCTCTGGGAAATTCTTGATTCACAGAAGGTATTGATTGACATGTGGCCATTGATGTTTTGTTACTAAATAACATTCTGTCAGTTTGCAAACTTGACTATTAGACACCACTGAGAATGATCTGCTGGTGGGCTATTTTCACCTCTTCGTGCTTCTAAATTCCCTTATGAGGCTTTGCCTTGTCTAGCAACCTCTTTAAGCAAAATCTTTTGGTGAAAAGTCCTGGAGAATTTTCATAGAATCGTAGAAGCATTTGAGTGAGAAAGGATTTTTAAAGGCCATTTAGTCCAACCCCCTGCAATGAACAGACACCTACAGCTTGATCAGGTTCCTCAGAGCCTTGTCCAGTCTGACCTTGAATGCTTCCAGGAATGGGGATCCATCATATCTCAGGGCAGCATTTTTCAATACTACACTATATACTAAATGAAGCCTATCTATTACACTAAGGGTCAAATACACCCTGTGACACCTAAGAATCAATATATAATAATAACTGTCTATCTTTTTCACGGCAATATTATGAAAAACATTTCAAGAAATTCGAAGTAATTCAGAGAAGAAAACATAATCAGGAGAGTTGGAAGAAGTAGAGTCGGCTGATGATGAAAAGATTTCAAGGTAAGGTAAATCTGGATTTAGGAGAGAGCAACAATCCTGTTAATGCTTACAGATAACTGCAAGTGTCAAGTACATCCAAAGTGGAACAGGATTATTGAAGATGATGCATGGGAGTATAAACATGGGCAGAATTTCTCAAAGGGAAAATCTTGCCCACAGGAAGTTGCCTGATAGGGAATGTTATACTACCTAGCTGCCACCTAGCCAAAAAAAAAAAAAAAAAAAAAAAAACAGAATAAAATATATTTCTAAAGGTTCTGTGAAGAATAATGCATGTTGACATTTTGACCAGAATTGATAGGAATTGATTGCAACAATTTTGGCCTTCCTTACAGGTAGCCATAGTGTGTGACCACTGGAGTGGAGTTAGTTGATTTAACAATACTCCTTACCAGGGAATCTCTGTGAATCTTAACTGAAAAAGATACATATGTATATCATTCTGAAACTACTCTTTTACTTATATTCAGCTGCATTATAATATACTGAAGGTAAGATAGATTTGTGCAGGGTCTAGGCAGAAGGACAGATCTAGTGGTTGGCAACCCATTGCAGGGTTGATCATAGAATTTGATCATAGATCCTAGAATTTGATCATAGAATCATAGAATGGCATAGGTCAGAAAGGACCTTAAAGATCATCAAGCTCAAGTCGGAACTTGATGATCCTTGGGGTCCCTTCCAAACTAACTGCGAGGGACTCCAAAGATCATCAGCTTCCAACTTCCAACTTGATTTTGATGATCTTTAAGGTTCTTTCCAACCTAAGCCGTTCTATGATTATATGTTTCATACCAGACATTAGATACTTTCAAAAATTTCTCAATGCACTGCAAATACTTTATCTAATATTTTAGAAAAAAATATACAGAACATTCTGTCTCTAGTCAACTTTCATGAAACTCATGAATTTCAGCAATTTATTGCAATGATCATATGCTCACAAGTAACTGGGATGCTTTTAATAACCCCAACATCCCATCTCCCAGTTAATTGGGGTGCATTAAGTCATTCTCAAAGGTGCACCATGAGAAGTTAGGAAAGTCCATACAAACATTAAAGCTAGCAGGAATAAAACTGTAGTTTTGATATTAATTCATTTTATTTGTCTGGATATTAATCTTTTCTTTCAGGCAAACTGATATCACTGCCTGTGAACAGGGCAGCTCCTTCCACCTGTTTTGCATTATGGTGTGTGTGCCCATCCTCTCCCATGTACTGAATGCAGCTGTTCTTAACCCTTCCGTGAACTGAGTTAACTCACTGAACTGACAGAATACTCATGCAGTATCTTATGCAACGATTCTCAGTACCAAAAGGTGGTGAGAGTGACTGGCTAGAGGACTGAGGAAATTGCACAGAGAATTAGGAGGTAGTGAGCTATTAAATCATCCAGCCAGTATAGAAAGCTGAATCACTCAGACATCCTTCTACGTTCTCATTTAATTATGGAGTATTAGAAATAGCCAGTAGGGCATACATCACTGAAGAGACTTAAGTGTTACCAGTGATTTTAGTGAGAGAAGAATCATATTTGTAAGTGATTATAAATGTGATTCTGCTCCTACTTATAACCTTGTAGATCAGTAACAATGATTCAATGAAGTTGAAGCAACTTCAATAGAACCAGGCTAAATTAAATCAGATGAGAATTTAGCCCAAAGTTTATTATAGGAGGAGCTAATCATGTCACTCACAGTTAAGGCTGCCTAACTCTTTTAGGATGATATATAGGTGGTTCTCATTAAAAATGCAGTAAGTTAAGTATATGTCTTTTAACAGAGAATTTAACTATACTAACTTTAGATTTTACTGTCTAATGTCAGAGTCCACAGACGTTCCTGTATAATCTATCAAACATTATGTATTTCAAGCAGGTACTGTTTCCCTCAAGTGCTCATTTGCCACTGTCTGAAGTGCTGTAAGTATGTTTAGTGAAGGGTATGCAGACCTTGGAGAGCATTAGAAGCCTTCAGTGCTACAGAAACAGATGAACCATTCCAGAAGTCCTTTCTCCTCTGATTATTTTAATGGACTGCCAAACCTCTGTGATACTACTGATGTCTGTGAAATATTTATTGTTGTTTTGTTTTTAAACCTCAAAACTTTCTTAAAAAATATAATTTAGTTTTGTATGACTTTCTAGGCCTGTTATTGGGGCATCAGGGACTTTAAAGGCCAAATTCTGCTCTGCATATTGCATATCCAAGTGCAGCTGACTGATTACACATAGTGCCACTCTGGACAGGCATGACATTTTAATAAGGTTTCTACATTTGGGTGAAGCTCAGGACAGACAGATGCACATGCCATAAAACAGGAAAGAAGATACAGGTATAAAAATTTTAAGGCCATACCCTTACAGGTCTTTGAAGCTAGTGGTGTTCTTCTGACTTACAGTGGTGGAGACTTTCAGCCATTGGAAACATATTTTCTCAAGCAATGTTATTATTGTAACCACTCTAAAGTGAAGCAACTGCAAGATCTGCAGAATTTGGCCTAAAGGGCTGTAGCAAATGAAAGTTTGTGATTATCTAATTTAGACCACACCACCACCTAGGGTTTTTACTTATAATGATTCTTGCAGAACTTCACTGTGATCTGAGATGAACAGTCTTTCTGGTTATCTGTTCAGGACCCTCTGTGACTTGACAGCACTTTCTCAGTGTGCAGCCCAGCTTTACTCAGAGGTTGAGAATTTAAGCCGGATGAGAGATGTTGGCTGTAGGCTAAAACTTTTTTAATTAGAAGTTTTCTGCTGGAAAACTTCATTTTGAGAAACCATTTTTTGTTAGCTATATGGATTACAGTGAGAATATTGAGAAAAGTTTTCCAGATGAAAATATCTCATGGGATAGGATCTTACAGGATGTTCTATTAAACTGAAATTACATTTTGAAGTGCTTGATGTTCTGTTCCATTATTTCATGACAGGACAAGAGTAACAATACATAATTGTATCAGACAACGGACTGCTATGGCACTTGATACTATGTGTCCTGAGTTAATTCATGAATAATCAAAGTGATATAGAGTTTTAGAATCTGAAGAATATTATTTTGTCCATTTGTGGAAAATTTAAGAGGCACTGATCTTCATTTGAAATTGCCATGAATATACTCATCTTACATGTGGAAAAAAAGTATTTTTTTTACTACCTCTAATTCTTAGAACGTGTCACATTAAAGCTGACCTACACAAAGAAGCCCAAATCTTAATTTACAGTCAGCTGATCCTCACCTATTGCTTATAATATCAACTGATTTTCTGTACTCTTCTTGTATCCAAGATGCGTCTGATGAAGTCAGTAGTGTTTTCCAGTTAGGACCTTTGTTCAACAAATCCTAAGTAAAATATTTACCTCCAAGGAAAAATAGGCCACCTGCTTTTAATCCACTGTTTTTCAAAGGAGAAACTACTGTTTCAGAGTAAGAGGACATCCTGAGTGTTCAGTTCTACTAGGTGGTTGTTTTAACAGACTATATTGACCTTAGCTGATCATTTTTGTTGTGGTTACTCATAATTGACATCAGTTGTGTCTGCATAGCAGTGTTATCTCTCAGGCAAACATGGATTCAGTGTGGTGCTGATGACTACCTCTTAGATGGTCAAAATGTGCTTATTCCAGTTCACATGGATGCTCAGACATGGAAGGGCATGAAGTTTTGTCCAGAAGTGCATGATTTCTAAATCTGGAATACTCTGGCTTCATCTTCTAAGTGATCACAGCTCTTTTCCATTACAGAAATAAAGTTGAGGAGTAAATCTCACATGGGTGTAAATCAAGAGCCACTCCATTAGAATCATTAGCTTGGTTCTGCTCATCTTTTGTAAATCTAAAGTAGCACCACTAAGTAAAGGGAGTTACTTTGGATTTACTTTGGATCTAGAAGAAATTAGAATTTGACCTTAGTTGTATTGGCACAAACTTGGGTAAACCAGTGAAGAAGGATTTAAAAGAAGGAAATAAATGCTAGGATCTATGAACTGTTAGCAAATATGTGAGAATGCCATTACAGTATAGCACAACGGAAGCAAATTAGCAGTCTCATTTTGGCATCTGTATGTAACAAAAAGTGAAGCAGATCATTTGTAAGAAAAGAGCTACCAAAATGTATCTTTATTTATTCATTGTGAGTTTTTTGGTGGTGGTGGTGATTTTTATTTTTTTTTTTTTAGTAAAGGACTTCCTACTGTCTGTTTCAATCTTAGCATGTATTTTTGACGAGGTACTGCACTTCACTGTCTTTAGTTGAATAAACTGAAAAGTTTATGGTCCTGAGGTGTAAACTTAAGTGTCGAAATAATTCAGATTAAAAATAATCTCAATGGGGAAAAAAAAAGTGTCTTAAAACAAGTTAACTCCATATTGGAATAGAAAAGTTCTCAGAGTATTCAGAAGTCTTGTATTACATATCCTATTCAACTTTCGCAGGCAGGAAGGCAGTAACTCAATTTGATGGGCAAGATCTGGGTATTATTCTGGAACTCTCAGTTTTTTAATTACTGTTACTTTTCAATTTTAATGCATTTTAAGAGAATGAGGAATACACTCAGAGGAAAACCTGAAGGTGCTCTTGAAGCAGAATCTTAATTAAAAACTAAAATCTATGGTCTGAAACAATTTTCATTGTGGAAGCACTAAAGAGAGTAATGATAGTTGTATGGGAAAGGAATGTCCTATTCTTCAGCAATTTTTTGTAATAATTTTCAGGAGAATGAGTTAAAAATGCCTTTTATGAAACAAACAGCGAACAGATTTTAGGACTAGCTGGTTTTATAGATAGTTCAGGCTACAAGGAGGAGCTATTTCTGCACTCTATTGAACTTCATTTTCTTTCATAACAGCTCTGGAGAACCGTAGATAGAGCTCCTTCAGCTAGGCTATTAAAGTTATAAAACAATATGGTAAGGGCACTGGGAGTTGGACTACAGGAAACATTACTTTCTTAACAGGATTTCCCCTGGTAGAGAGAGAATTGTAGTACTGAGTTGGAGTTTTGCTTTTGGTTTCACATCTATGGAATGTCCAAGGACAGGACATTTATTGTCTCAATCTGTTCCCACTGAGCTTTTTCTTACTGTAGTGCATCCTCTTAGCCTTCCTCCACATTGATCCTAGGACTTGCAAAGGGCCTTCCCCATTGCTTCCCCATTGCTCCATCTCTCTCCTTCGCTCTTTGAACTACACTGGGGGAATCATTCAGGCACTCTAAAAAGGCTATTATGCATGCACATCTCGATAAAAAAAAACCAGATATAAATTCACTCTATCCTGGCTATAGGCTAAATGGATGCAGCCAGAGGTCATGCAACGCTATGTCCAAGATAATATATGCTACTTCTGTAACTACCTAAGCTTCTGGATCATATCTGGCTTGTGTTCATCCTCAAGGACGTGTCGTTTTGTCCCAAGCTTATAGGTGTTATCTAAATCACGTTAAATCCATGAGAGCTCATTGGTGCCTAGCCTAGTGATAATAAGCTGGAGCTTCACAATCTTAGTAGAAATACGAACATTCTTCCGATTCTAGAGATTTGTTACACAGAACAGGAAAGCTCACTTGGAGGAAAATTTGATCTACAAGAGTTTCTTCAGGATGTAGAGACATTGCCACAGTTCAGATAAAACATGATCTCTTCATAGTGTGCTTGGCTGGTGACTCTAGTATATTAATAAAGATCAGCCATGACTGCCATGACATTAATGTGACAGAGACAACAGAGAAAAGAATGATAAATTAATCAGACAAAAACCCTGATCCTGGTTTTAGAATTTAAATAAATTCCTGGCTTCCTCTTTGGGAGAGTTATGTGCTTCCTCAGGTCAAGGTACAATTTAATGAGTTGTCACAACACTGAAATTAAGCCTTTGAAAGTGAAGGGTCCATTTTGATTCTATGGCTCTATACACTGTGCCTTTGGCTTTGTTTACAATACTAACAGCAACACTCATGATTTTTTGTCTTGTTTATTTCATTTCCCTTTTCTCTACTTTTCCATTTTTACTCTTCACATTTATTCACATATGTTGTGGAGAAAAATGTGTAGAAAGTTATGCCACCTTTTTGTTTCCTGAACTTTTTTTTTTTTCTCAAATGTAAAAACCACAACTGTCAACAAAAACTGTTCAGAGCTGGAGTCAATAATAAATATCTTTATTTTCTTTTGTTTTCAGAATGCATATTTCACTTTTTTTTAACCTTTTTTTAGTACTGAAACAGATTCTTTTTTTTCCTTCCCCTTTATGGCATTGCATATTGCATCAAGAGTAATACCAGACAATTAAAAGCTTTGCTTTGTTATCCTCACACCAAAGTCTATACTGTATTTTTTGGTCCTTGTGGCTTCCCTGCAAGTAAAAGCTCTGGCATATCAATGAAAATACGGCCAATTTGATTCAGCAGATAAATAATACAGCAGGGAAGTAATGGTATTTGGTAACTATAATGTGCTAGCCTTGTTTACTAGCAATTTAGCAAGTTTTGAAAGAGATTGGGTCAATAGATAATTAAGAATAACAATTCTATTTACAAAAGAATCCTCGTTTATCAGCAAATTAGGAACCTTTATAGTGGATTGGCTAATTAGATAACTGAGATGAATAACTAAACACTTCAGCAAAAGATGCTGAAGTTAGACTAGATTTCAGGAAGAAATTCTTTACTGTGAGAGTGATGAGACACTGGAACAGGTTGCCCAGTGAGGTTGTGGATGCCCCCTCCCTGGAACATTCAAGGCCAGGCTGGATGGAACTGTGAGCAACCTGGTCTAGAGGGAGGTGTTGTAGCAGAAGATTGGAACTACATGATCTTAAAGGTCTCTTCCAATCCAAACCATTCTGTGATTGTATGATTAATGTTCAAGGTATAATGTCATCCTTAATCCTTGGATTCTGGGGTGAAGCTACTACGAGTTGCTGAATGCATATACACAAGCCAAGTGGCAGCATCTTCTTTCACCCTTGACATTCAGCACAGTCCCTGGAAGACAGACTCAGGATAATCCTGCAGTCTGCATGGACTTGGTTGCAATCATGGGAAAGTAGGTTATTAGATTATCTGTTTTTATCTGTTTTTATGCAGATACATTTCTGTGCCTGGTACTAACTATTGTTGAAACAATGTCTCATAGTAGATGGATTTAGGGTCTGGTCTAGTCTGTGCTTTCGATATTTTTAACATGGTACTTCCTGTATGTTGATAGGAGTAAGTATTATTTATAATACTTATTTAATAATAATAATTATTTTATAATTATATATGGCATAATACAATATATATTTATACAATTTTACATTATAGTATGTTATGCTATATAATTATGAGTTGTGCATAACGAAATTAGCTAAAAACATCTAAAATTTAAAAGCTCTAATCCTAGAGACAATCAGGTTACTGACAGAAATGTCATAGCAGAGTGAAGCGTTACCTTCCAAAGTGTTTCGGAAGCTGTAATTGGCCATTTTATCCATGGATCCAGATTCATAGTGAGTGAGTGACAGGCAAAATTCAACTTCTGATGAAGATGGGAGCCTTGGGGTCCTTGATTTGTCATTGTTTCCAGGATTTCGAAGTATAGGCCCTTCAGTAGTGGCGTTGCATAAAGCCTGTTGGCTGTTGTACTCTTCAGATCGAGTGCAGATTACCTGTACAAAACACTTTCTATTAGCAAAGTTGCAGTTAAAAAAAAAACTGAAAACAAACAAAGAGATACTTTGATTACTATGTTAGGAAGAAGTGAAGGAAATATATGATATAGTAAGGTTGTTGCAAGAATATATATTTAAAATTGTCTATGTAATATTTTAATATAAGAAGATGTTTCATGGAAAACATCACCCTACTATGGTGCAAATTTTGAAATAATGCACCAATGACTGTCCATGTGGGATAATGTTATCACCCTTTTTTGCACTTGGAAACTCATGAAAGCTAAATTCAGTGTTATCAATCAGTGCAGCAGGATTCAAACAGAGTTAAACCTTTTGCTGCAGTTGCAAAAATGAGGCTTTTGGCTTCAACAGGCTCCTGAACAAAGCCATAATCATGGACTTGTCTACGTATGCAGTAAAGGAGAAAATTGTTGACTTGGAACATGAAAACAATTGTAATTTGGTCTGAAAATATCTATCTGTGCTTTGTCAAACTAAATGGACAAATCACTTAGTTTCACTGTATCTTGATGATTTTTTATGTACAAAATGAGAAAATACCATGTTCTTCACAAGAAGATGCACATATATCAAAATCTGAGGTGCTGTGTTCATGGATATTGGAAAAGTATTAACATTCAAAAGTTTTTCATCCTGGGAGTGTATCCTTGTTTCATCAACTGAAACAATGGAGAATGTGTGTGAAAGCACCATATTTGCATTGAATGAGGTGGAGGAACGTGAGGTTCTCCATGATGGAAAGAAGTGAATGGGAGATTTACTTTGCCACTGCTAATTGTGTACAAATTGCCAGGAATGAAGAAACACTTTAGGGCAACCTGTGCGATCAATAGAGAGAAGCATCTCCAGAGTGTGATTCAGCCCTCCCAAACCAGATGTCTGGTAACTGAGATGTACTTACTTCCAGGGGTGCCAAGCTCTCTCCATTGATTAAGATAGTGAAAGAAAATGTGTAAAAAAAATCAATGTAGGAACAGTCTCTGGACTGCAGTTAGAAAGGAAAGCAAAATTAAATGTTCTGCTTAATGTTCTGTTCCTGCATTAGGGTGGGATGAATCGCACCCTGGAGGCATGGATATGCCTCTGAAGTCACTTAAGACAGAGTCAAAAGCAACCTGCTTCACAGCCTAACAAACTTTTGGAATACTGGAAGGAGATGAGAAGAGAAGAATAATTTCCCAAGTGAGTTGTCCACGTAGAAAATGTGTGACAGGACTGGTGATATAACCTAGATTTCTTAAGGATCTGGAGTTCTTAAATGATAAGCTGCTTATGAATATGAATCATATGAATCTCATGAATAAATTCCTCTTCCTTTCTTTTTTTCTTTTTTTTTTTTTTTTTTTTTTTGAGATAAGAAAGCTTATCAGAGAAATTTATCCATTGAGACTGCTCTGATAACTGAAATTTGCCCTGGTATATTAAAACTGCTAAGGTGCCTTTGGAGGATGAAGGTGATTGTCCAGCAGGGTTTAACATGCACAGAACTCAATTTCTTTTGGCAGATCTCCCAAGGATTGTGCTTCCAAGAAATTTATTTTCAGATTTCACCAAGAAGGAAGGGGTAGCAAGATAGAGAGACCTACACTTGAAAACACAAAGCATAGCTACACAGCTGTTTTGATGACTGTTTTCTCATTACTCTAATGAAGTTCAACTGAAGTTAAAAGGAAAGCAGGGGGATGATTCATGTGGGAGATGTTATAGTGTTTTTTTTTGCTTATAGAGAATGCACAATCTCAAGTCCCTATAAATGCACTAGTGAAGAAAACTGGTGAGCCTTGCCTGGTGGGCCTCAACTCTTTTTCCCAGTCAGCACTTGGCTCAGAAACTGCAATCACAAAAGCTTTCTTTCTAGCTTGGTTTTCCCCAGTCCTTTTGTAGAGTTCTCCTGGCTTTGCTGCCTTGTCATCTCTTGTCTTTTCATCCTCTGCCCACTACCCAGAGATATAACCCCACTCATCATAAAGAGGAATCATGCATTGCTTTCACAACTGGCATCTCAGACACTCAGGGAGCCTTCAAGCATGAGTTCAAATATATCTAAACGAAAGAACATGGCCCCGTTGTTTTGTTTGTTTGTTTTTAGTGTGATTTAATTACACTCAATGTTAGGAGGCTTATAAATGCCTAAAGTGTTATTTTTTTATTCAATTTGTGTCTCTGTGTAGCCCTTTTTAACTGACCAAGTGAACAGAAGCAAGATGCTGTAACGTATCTGGTAGTGAATGATCATGAAATGCCCACATTAGGGGCAGGAATTAAAGTGCCTGTAAGTGAAAGTAACTGTGCCTTGCCTGCCCTGAACCAAACATTGAAGTCTGGCTGTAAAATGAGCTTGGGTGCTTTTCCATAAGGGTGTGATTTAGGTGTTACAAGTTATAGTTCTATCCTGAAAATATTATTTGCTGTTTTATCAGTCAGGTGAAGTGTTAGTAGTAACAGCACATAGGGCAGTCAAAAGCATCTTTTTTTATCCTTCTGGATTTAATCTGCATAACGTTTACACAAAATAGGTCATAGCATTGCCTTTTTTTTCCCTTTCAGTATGAGGTCTTTCTACTAACAAAATGCTCTTTAAACACATTTTGTATTCCATTTTCGAACAGTTCTGAGCAAATTTCTCTGTTCACTCTGAAAAAGCCTCACATTCAAACTGCACCCAGCGTCTGTATGCACAAATCCACTGGCTACACAGACATTGTTACAAAGATTCTCTGAGGAACAACTTATGTAAGCAATAAGCAGAGCAAACACCAGTAGATGGCAGTCCAGAATGCACAGCAACATTCATGGGCTTCGTGTCAAAAAAAAAAAAGAAAGAAAAAAAGAAAAAAAAATCCCTTGATGCACTGCAGCTGAGATCTTCTGCACAGCTCTTTGTATCATTTCTTAGAAAACAGGCTGTAAATGTGCAGAAGCATTGCTGCTGTTGAGTTTGCTCCTGCTTGCACAGGCCAGCCCCTGGGCTGAAGTAAAAGGAATTGCTTTTGGCAAAGTTCAGTCTTTTATCTACCACTTTTAAATTCAAAGCTTTGGAGTTTTGAGTGACAAATTATTTTTGCTTATTACATAGAGACATGTACCTGAAAAGTAACATACACCTGGAAAAGCTGGTGAATAATTTTATTGGGTATTGAAATGGCTGCTCACTGAAAAAGTGGTCTGAAATTCCTTTGGTTGCTGAGGAAGTGCAGCTGTAAGAATTGAATCTGCACCTCTGCATATTGCTTCCTCAGAGAGCCAGTTCCTAACTCTGTTCCTCCTATGAGCCCACAAACCACAGATCTACCCTTGTCTGGAAGATGTATCAGAACATTTTTGTGGTTCTATGCTACAGGTTAATACAGCATAAAATAACACTTTGGAGTGCAGCCAGAGCAACCATTTGCCTGTGAGGCACATCATGCCTCTCTCAGGGGTGAGAAATGGGCATTTCCAAGCCGTCCTTTGGTGCATTTGGTCATCCTTCTGTACTCAGCTCTGGTGAGGCCACACCTCCAGTACTGTGTTCAGTTTTGGGTCCCTCATTACAAGAAAGACATTGAGGACCTGGAGTGTGTCCAGAGAAGGGCAGCAAAGCTGTGAGGGGTCTGGAGCACAAATCTTATGGGAAACAACTGAGGGAACTGGGATTGTTCAGTCCAGAGGAGAGGAATCTGAGGAGAGACCTTATCACTCTCTACCACCAGCTGAAGGAAAGTTGTGGTGAGGTGGGGATTGGCCTCTTCTCCCATGTAACTAGAGATAGGACTAGAGGTAGTGGCCTCAAGTTGCACCAGGAGAGGTTCAGGTTGAACATTAGGAAAAATTTCTTCTCAGGAAGACTGTTTACGCACTGGCACAGGCTGCCCATGGAGGTAGTGAAGTCACTGACTCTGGAGGTGTTCCGAAAATGTGGAGATGTGGCATTGAGAGACATGGTTAGTAGGCATAATTGTAAGACATAATCTAATCTTAATTAAATGGCAAAGCTCAGGCATTTTCTTCACCAAAGAGGAAAAATACACGGAAATCCCCAAATCTACAATAGAACAAACTGTACTTTGGGAGCTTACTTTTATAGGCAGCACTTTAGCAGGTGCTGTGTCTATAGCAGCCCAAATGGTTTCTAAGAGATCGTGTATATTTATACTTAATTCTTAATGTACTCCTGAATGTGAGAAGATAAAACAGACAAAGAAAAGAGAAAATTTGTGAACTAAAACTTTGTGAAGAAACTCTAAAAACCTTTATATGCATTCTTTATGCAAGTGAAAGGTCATTAATTATCTCTGTGACCCTTCCAGCATAAGCATTAACTGGAAGAGCTATGAGACTGAAGGCTACAAATAGATGAGACAAATGTAAAGTGACAGCTCTAAAACAAACCCAGGCCCTGCAAGGTATTTTCTCAGCCTCCAGAAGAAGTTGATGAGTTTTGTCTATTTGCTCAGAGGCAGCCCAAAACTGGTGGATAACTTACATTGCACTCAACACTTCAAAATGTTGCTGGGGAGGAGTAGAAAACTCTGGTATCAATTAGGGCTGCAATATTCATAAAGTCTTTCTGGCTTGATAGACTGTGATTCCCTGATCTCTCTGTCTCCAAGTTGTGCCCTCTCTGTGTTGCTGTATCTGTATCCACCACAAATTCTCAGACCCATCTTTCTATAGGCAGGATTTTTTTCTAGTGAATTACAAATAAATAAAAAGAAAGAAAATGCATTTTTTTGTGAAATTCAGTAGCTGTTAATTTCTATAATTTTGAGTATTTTTTTGTTTGTTTGTTTGTTTGTTTGTTTGTTCTTCCACAGAACTGTAGAATGTCCCAAATGGGAAGTAACCCACAAGGATTATCATGTCCAACTGTGGGTTCCACAAAGGAATCAAACCCAAACCCAATGTCTGAGAGTGCTGTCCAAATACTCCTTGAACTCCAGCCGTTTGGGGCCGTGCCTGCTGTTCCATCCCAATAGCCCTCTGGAGCAGACCCTTTCCCTTGCTCCCTCTTGCTTTCCTGTCGCCTCTCTGCTTCCTATGAGGGAGCAGAATGCCCAGAAGTCCATTAATGATAACTTTCTAGTTCAAGTATTGGACAGACCAACAAGAGGTGAAGAACTGCTGGACCTATTGCTCACCAACGTAGAGGAGAATTTTAAAGATATTAAGCTTGGAGGTAGCCCAGGCTGCAGTGACCATGTCCTGGTCAAACCTGTGATCTCAAGGAACTCAGGCTTGGCAAAGAGTGGAATCAGGACTCTGAACTTCAGGAGAGCAAACTTCAGGTTGTATAAAGAGTTGTTGGATGAAATCTCCTGGAAAACTCTACATGGGGACAAAGAAACATAACATAGCTGGCGGCACCCTAAGGATGCCTTTCTGAGAGCACAAGAGCTCTCCATCCTCCAGCAAAAGAAATCAGGATGATGAGTCAAGAAATCACCTGCACATGCTTGAAAAGTGGGCACACAGATATCTAATGTGGTTTAACAAGACCAACTGCTGAGTGTTGCGCTTGGGTTGGAGCAATCCCAGATAGGAGAAGAACTCATTGTGAGCAGTTCTGCAGAGATGGACTAGGGACTCCCGATAGACAAAAAGCTAGACATGAGCCAGCAGTGTGCCCTTACAGCCCAGAAGGCCAACTGCATCCTGGGCTGCATCAACAGACCATCAGAGATAGGTGATTGTCCCATTCTCCTCTGCCCTCGTGAGGCCCCAGCTGGAGTATTGGTCTTGGGTGCCCAGTACAGGAAGGATGTGGAGGTGTTGGAGCAGGTCCAGAGGATGATCAGAGCACGAAAGCAGCTATCCTATGAAGAAAGGTTGATGGAGTTGGGCCTGTTTGTCTTGGAGAGGAGAAGGTTCTGTGGAGACCTCATTGTGGCCTACCAGTACTTGAAGGATGCTTGCTAGCAAGAGGGGAACCGACTTTTCACACAGTCCAAAAGTGATAGGACAAGAGAAAATGGCTTTAAATTAAAATAAGGTAGATTTAAGTTAGATGTTAGGAAAAAATGTTTTACTCAGAGAATGGTGAGGTGCTGGGACAGGCTGCCCAGAGAGTTGTTCATGCCCCATCTTTGGAGGCATTCTAGGCTGTATTGGATGAGGCTCAGGGCAGCTTGATCCAGTGGCTGTTAGCATGTGGCATGGGATTGGAAGTGCTGATCTTTAAGGTCCTCTCCAACCTAAGCCATTCTACAATTTCCATTTTTTAAAGGTGGACAGAAAACAGTGCTTCGAATTCTTCCCTCAGATTATTCAACTAGCAGTACAGTTCCGTGATAAGCTGTGCTTAGAATTAAGTAACAGTGCCTGAATAACAGAAATTATTATTTCTTATCAAGTCATATTTCCAAGTAATGGATCTAAAGTACTGCCATTATTAGTTCAAGAGCCTTGTATCCATTTGGTATTTTTGGAGTGTATTTCCCATTTGTAGTATCTTTCCATTTGTAGTTCTACAGGACGATACAGAAAGAAGTGCTAAGGGAAATTCTTACTGCTTGCATCAAAAAGTTGGCTCTAGGCTTGCACCACCACAGCTGAGAGTAGGCAGCCCTCCACGCTATGCAATTACTTCTCACAAATAACTTTTGTGTTAGGAGAGAGAAAATTCAAGGGATGGAGGATGAAGTCAGTGGTGTAGCCTGGTTGCACAACTACAAATCTAAAACAGCATTTATATTCTCCTGCATTATTTTCCTCATTGATTGTCTAGCACATGGGGGATAAAACCCAGAAATCTGATGCTAAATCCCAGCAGAAATATTCTGCTTTTAATTGCAGAAGGCTTTTAAAATTTATTTAGGTATTTATTTATTTATATTTATATTTGTAGCTCCATTGACTTCAGTAAGTTCCCCACAGAATCATAGAATGGCCAGGGTTGGAAGGGACCTCAAGGATCACGAATCTTCAACTCCCCTGCCACATGCAGGGCCACCAACCTCCACGTTTAATGATAAACCAGGCTGCCCAGGGCCCCATCCAACCTGGCCTTAAACACCTCCAGGGACAGGGCATCCACAACCTCTCTGGGCAGCCCAAATTGTCTCTGGTGAAGAGGATAGTGGAATTTCACCCACTTCTATTTAAGCAAGGCATCATAATTATTTCTTTAGCAAATTCATTAGCTTGAATAATTATAGACATAAACAGTAAAACTCTCAAAATGTCATGGAAGAGCTGCATTTCCCACCTTGCCCTCTGATAAATTGGTGTGGAATTATAAAACTTGGTAAAGGTGCCATGCACTCCTAAATAAATCTAAATGCAACATTTGAATCACCAAAAGCAAGTGTCTGAAAGCATAGGAAAATCCTTTCTACCCACTCTGAAGTATGAAAGAAGCAAGCAAACAAAACTACTAAAGATCCCTGGTAAACTTTCTGGCTAAAGCAGAGGCAGGAATCAAAAGTTTCACTTAGATGGTAAACATCAGGAAAATGTAGACTGATAATTCACTCAGCTTAGTGGTAACAGCAGTGTGCCAAATAAAAGTAAGGGGAAAGCAAGAATTTCAGCATGTATTCATGGGTATCCATGTTGCCATGGCAACTTCTCAATGGAATAAAGTATTTTCTCCTTTCTTTAGGGATTAAAAAAAAAAAGATAGATGCTGTTCTGCAAATAGACACTTTGCCTTTTAAAAACAATTCCATAACTGTATCTTGAGAAGAATTTCCTCCTGTAGCAGACATTGTTTCGTTATGCTTTAGAAACAGACTTAATATTGTAAAAGGACACTACATTTCAAACACGTTATTCAAGAGGTTTCTCTTGCTCTTTTTGATCTGTATGCTTATGAAAAACCTAAATTCCTCCACATTTCTGGATCTTCCTCTTCTCCCTCTCTCTCTTTCTCTCTTTTTTTTTTTTTTTTTTTTTTTTTTTTTTTTTTAAATCCTCTTGTTTATCTACAGAGCTTAGATAATCAACATATTCTGCAGCAGATCTATGCTTTGTGGTTGACGTTAAGGCTGTGTTTGTTTCCTCTCAATTTTCTGGAGTGAGATTCTAATCTCTTATTTTTTGCTATTTAAAGCAACTGTATCAACTAAGTTATTCCATCGTCAGCAAGTGTTAAAAATTGGATTCAATGCCAATAAAGAAATATCAGTTAGTTTTGCATCTTCACCCCATGCTCACTGACTGAAAATGTCACTCTGTTCAATCTCGGTCATTCTTTCCTGGATAAGGCAGCTGGTAGTGGATGTTAAAGTTAAATAACCCCCTTTGAATTTGAAATTGTGCTATTTTGGAAACTGGAAGCTATTTTGGAAAGTATAACGTTTCCAGAAGTGACTGAAAAATATAAGTGATAAACATTCACTTTCAGAAATGACTTGGAAAGCTTCATCAAAGAACTTAGGTGATTGCAGTCATAGATACTGACACTGAATGCATTTTAAATATAGAACAATATTCATTGTTGTGCCTACTGAAGTTATAAAATATATGTGTTTTTAAAGCCACTGATTTCATAAAATGTGTTTGTTTCCATGATATCTCTACGACAATAACCTTAAATGAAAACTTATAAACTGACTAATTCTTAAATATATTCACTGCGACTGACAAAGCGTTTGGGTTCTTATCTCTAGGATAGAGAAGTTCTAAGAATTTGGATATGGTTAATAATATCTTTGAAAAAGGGAGCTAAATCTAACTATCCGATCCCTCCAGGGCTTTTAGAAAATGTTGCTAGCAGCTTGCTGATTCCTTTATACAACCTACCTCCTACGGCTTTGGTTGTCTCATCCAGTACACTGCACTAAAAGCTCCACTTGACAAATATAGCCAGCTCAATTCTAGTTTCATTTATTCCACGTTAACACTTGTACCATTTCCTGTAACTCTCTATTTAGTTGCGCACAGACCGGGATCAGATCCACTTCATTCTGATAATGCAGTCCAATTTAGTCAGTAGAGTTCATCTTGATTCCTACTATTAGAAATAAGGGTAATCTTTATATATTAAATCAAAATACGTGTTTTTTGACTCTATTTATTTTATGTCTATGGATAAAATATATGTGGCTAGGAATGTTCCTGGGCACTGAGACCAAATTACAGCATTGCAGAATATGTCAAATTGGAAGGGACCTATAAGGATCATTGAGTCCATTTCCTTGCTCCAAGTCCAAAATCAGACCAAACAGCATGAAATAATCCATAGCTATGCTAAAAATAAAACACAACATCTTAGTTTCCTGAAGAATGTAACTTCAAACAGCCAACTAGAAATCGTCCCTGAAAAGTACCTATGAGGGGGGACAACTAAATATAATTATACACATACATTTAACATAGTATGTATGTTTAGACACATATGTATTTATATAATGCATACAAAATTTGTGCCAGAGAACATCCTCAAATAGGTCTGTTATAGTAGATGGAAATGCTTGAGTTTACAGGACTAGACGTAGACCACATTATTTAGAGGGCACAAGTCAAGATTAAGTACACAAAACCAGCCCACTAGCCCCAGTTAGTCGTTGTTCTGTAAGGCCAGAATATCAGTGAGCTGCTGGCTTGTATCTCTTTCACTTCCCATTAAATCACTAGCACTGCTCAATCTTCATTTGGGTTGTTGGTACAGAAATAAATAGAACAGAGCTCGATTTACACCAACATAATCATAGACTTCAGTGCCAGAAGGGACTGTTGTTATTGTCATTATGGAGTACATCTGTAGAAGCCAACAGACCTCTGCTGCTGTATTTTAGGCACTGTGATAATAATGAGCAAGAGCCAAATAAACTCTAGAAGCTCTCAGTGTTAGAACAGCACAGTATAGTTTGAATATATGAGACTGTATCACCTAGGTAAATATGTAATCTTGGCTTACAAACTAACTCACGGTGTTTGTAAGTGGAAGGCATAGCTCTCGAACTTACTTATTTCCTTTGAGCAACAAAGATCGCTTCTTATTTTTCTTTTGAACTACTGAGGTGAACAGCACAGATGTTTCTTCCACGCTCTAAGGATTATTTACTTATTTATTTGCTTATTTATGTTGAAAGCAGACAAGACTAATTGGCTAGTTTTAACTCTTGATGTAGAAAGTCACAGAGAGGAGTAGATCTTCTTAGAACCATTTACTTCATTCAGTCACCAACCATTTTGCAGTGATTGTTTGCTAGCTATTTGCATACATAAACATTTCTTTAACTCAGCTGGCTGCTCCAGCACACACAGTCCTATTCAGTCTGTTAAAGCTCATGCCTGGAAACAAAAGCATGACTTTCATCCCTCTAGACTGATTTTTATTCATAATGAAATATGTTCTACAGTCTAGAGAGATGAATGAATACTCTAAATGAAGATCCACATAAAATCTGGAAAGCAGTTTACTTTCTCTCCAGATTCTGCACCTCTCTTAAGTACCTGAAGTCAGGTTGGATAGTTGGAGCTTGATCAGCTTTTCCCTTTCCCTAGTTCTGCCCTATCCTCTCACCCTCCCCTTACCTTCATCCCTTTGCCTGTCCTTACCTGCCATGAGGAGAAAAATGATGCTGGGCTGAGTAAATTAGGGTTGGTGGGGTGTTGGCCACCCATGTATTCATCAGTGCAGATTACACAGTCCTCTGCATCTCGCCAGTCCCAGTAGGGTATGGTGAAGTTCTCATCACCCGTTATCTTCTGTATCTCACGTTCCCACAGCAGCAGAAAAGCACGATGCCAAGGCAGAAAACCAGGAGCTTCATGGGCAAAATCAATGTCCCTCCACACTTTGGAGCCACCTAAAAGTGTGTCTCGAGAGGCATAATAATGCATCCAGACGAAGAGATCATACACGTTGATATTTCTGAACATGGGGTTGGAGCCGTTGTTCATCTGAGCATATGTGCCAGTAGCAATGACATAGTCCTTGCTAGGGATATTCTTTGCTAGGTTAAGGTAGGCAAGGAACTTGTCCTTCTCACTGACGGTGAGCTGGAAGATGTTTCTTCTCGTTCTGAGTCGCCTTTCAGTGCAGTTTTGTCCCGAGAAGCCAAACTTGCACTCCCCACAGTTGTACCCCATGAAATTGCCTCTGCATCTGCATGTCCGGTTGTAAAACACAGAAGGCCAATCCTCTCTATCATCCACTCCTGAGAAAGGAAACTGTGGTCCCAGAGGAGCTTGAGAGAGAAGGATGTGCTGGCAGGTTCCTCTGTTGGAACGCTCCCCACAAGGGGACCCATCTCCAGCCCAGGGAGGACAGCACTCCTTCCTCAGCAAGCTTTGTGTGTTCGCACAGACTCTGGGGAACTGCCCAGTAGAAGGCTGAAGGATGACCAGCAGTGAGCCCATGGCAAACAGAAACATCCTTACAGAGCAGCAGGAGAGCATCAGCGTTATGCTTCAGTGCATGGAGAGTTCTCTCTGACTGTTCCAATGACCTGAGTGTGAAAGAAACTTCTCCACCCAACTGGGAATGCTTCACCACTGACTTCTGCTACTGTGCACCCTGCAGTGTCCTTCCCCATTCCTACCCTGGATGCATTTACATGCAGAATATACTTCTGTGATTAATCTGACTATCACATGTTGTGGATGAAAGCCAACTGACTTTTTTCCCCACCCCCTAAAGGTTTCAAAATGAAGGCAATTATTGCAAAATTTTAATCTTCTGCCTAGCACATGATTGCTTTCTTGTTGCAGTTGGAGAAGAAGTAAGATTAAAATCTGGACACGGGAGCAACAGTTGGCTATTAGGCAACATTGTTTGATAATATACTTTTGTGTAAATTATTGTTTGAAAAAAGATCCAGAAAATTTGATCAGTTAAGTAAGGACAGTGAACAAAAAAATGGGAAAATGACTATTAGTGTGCAGATAGGAGGGGGGCACAATAAATTATTTGGCTTGGTCTTTTTTTATATTTCAGCTTAAGCTGACTTTCCCAGACCAGCATATGGCAAAGTAACTCTACAAAGTGAAAAATTGTCAAGAAAAAATAATGTTCATTCCCCTGTTATGTCTAGCATTTAAATAGATAACTCCATGCCAAAATCTGCATCCAAATCTCTTCAGTTTTTTTGGAATATACACAATTTGTTATCAGATTTGACAACAGTATTTTTATCAGGATCTGGAAACCAAACCTTGGCTTCTGTCTTCCTCCCATCAGGAAGCACCAAATCTATGTGCTTTGCTCAGTACATTACTCCAGACAACTCACTCCTTTTTCTTCTTCTAAGAAAGCCTGATCTGCAATAGCGGAGCTATACGAAAACTATTAGAAGTTATACCTACTTTGAAATTATCTCTTGAAGCAGAGACAGCTGTTGGTTTACTTGTAGGCAAATTGCACTTAAATTGTGCAGTTTTCTTTAGCTATCATTGTTACTACTAAAACTGCAGGAGTTTTGTTGTCATTGTTGCAGTTGCTTTCATCTCTTATTTTTTCCCTACAAGAATAATGACTACAGAGAACCTCAGGAAGGCAGGAACAATGCCTAGGAAACTAAGTGAGATCTCTGCTGGGAAACGATGCCTTTTGCTGGGATCAGCAGGTCATCACATGACCGTGCTGAGGAGCACGAGGTGCTTTAATCCTGCTGGTTTCTACGCCTCAGATATTCAGGGAGATTATCTCTGAGTGCCGGTGCCTGTGATGGGGGCTCTTGGAGCAGAAATAGCAAGGGTAAAAGACTTGTATTTTCAGAAATAGTTCTAACCACAGGCTGATGTTTACTGTTTGTCTGGTTCTCCTTGTTCCCATGCTAGGCTTGTAAAACAGATTTCATCACAGAAATGCCGCTTGTTTGATTTCTTTTATTTTCTTTCTTCCTGGCTGTTTGGGAAACCTTTGCAATCTACTTCATTTAGTGTTCCTCCTGTGGAGGCTAGTACAAAACTGCTATACATGAGAAGAAAGCCATCTCGGAGGATAATGATATGTATTTTCTAATGTTCAATGAAAAACTGTGGGGATTAAGAAAGGCTTGAGGCAAAGCCTCAGAGCGAACCAGAATAGCACTTAAATGTATATTTAAGCAGACAGCTACACACAAAAACGCATTCAATATCTTTTGTTCATATTCAATAGAGATTTTATGTTCAATGTTAAAGAAAAAAAGAATACAAGTCTTGACGTTTGTCATATGACACATTTCTGAAGCAGCTGGTTAGCAGAAGAATCTTCTGTGAAACTATATGAATGAGAAACTATGAATGAGAAATGTGACTGATGAGAAACATATGCCGCCCTTCTTGACCTACCAATAAGCAGAGGCTTCCTTTAATTAACTGTCAGTGATTCAGATAGTATTTGGAAAATCAACCTTTCCATCTATAAACAACCATAAGTAAGACAATATATGTTCCTATTCCCCTGCATGATTGAGTCACCAAAACATGAGATAGTCACACCTGATGTGCTGCATCCAGGCCAAATTCTTGTCATTAATAATGCCTCATAAGACTTTCCATTCCTTCAGACCATCATCATGGAATTCTAGAATATCTGAGCTGGAAGGGACCAGACAACTCCTGGCTACACAAATGACCACCCAACATTCAACCCATATCTGTGACAGAACTCTAACAGAACCATCATTTATTTTTAACTGAAGTTTGTGTATAAGCTGAAGTCAGACTTTAGACTGAGAACTGTCTTGAATTTTGCCAGTGGATTGACATCATCATGCTGCATGCACTGAAACCTCATTATCACATATGAATCCCAACATCTGAGAATGAGTCAAGACTTTTTTATTCAAGGCCGACAAATGCTAGGCTTTCCACAAGATCAGCATGGTTGTAGCAGACCACTTACCATATCCAAAAACATACTGTAATTTGGTGGCCCTACCCAGGTTTATCTAATTCTAGAATAAAAATGACCATGAATTTGGATCCTGTAGAGGAAAGCTCCAGGAACAACCTAGCGTGGGGCTCTGAGTTTTAACTCCACACAAAAATTTGCAACTGGGTCACTTGAAGGATTGATTTCAGTGAAGCAGAGTAATACAACAATATTTAAGACCTAAGATGTGCTTTCATTAGAAAATTCTTAAGTGCTTTGTAGAGTTGTCAGTAATTACAGATAAGAAAACCATCACAAATACAGAATAGTGAGATATCTTCCTGACATACAGATGCTGTTTTTCTTGTGGTTTTAGGATTAGTTTTTCAGCATCATTGCAATTGCTATACCAAATTGTTTACATGGACAGTACTCATGATTTTCTGATGTAATTATGAGCAAAGGAAAAAGAACAAATCAAATTACAAATAGTGCAAAAATAGCTCTTGACCAGAGTTAACTCACATTTAGGAGATAATATTGGAAATTTCAATTTTAGGCTGCTGAAGCAAAGAAATGAATGAAGCAATCAAACTTTCAGGTAATATTAATGGGTTATCTGGATGATACTGTGAAGATAGTGTGTCTCAATATCACTTCTTAGCAATTTTTAGGAATTCTGTGGGTTTTTTAGAGGTTTAATTGTCTATGTTAAGCAGAGAAAAAATTGGGAAAATCAAAATGTGCTTTTAATTGAAATTATTTTAAAAGCCAAGTATAAAATCATTTAGAAACAAAAGTTGGATAAACAGAGAGACAATTCATGTTGCCCAGTTTTAATGGAGAGAAAAAATTAAGTATAGAGAAAAATAGAAGAATAATACATAGCTACTTGAGGCAGATGAGTACAAGGACCTTTTGACAATGAGAGAGCACTGACGAGGGTAAGGAAAGATGGCTATTATCCAGCCAGGAAATTCAACTCAACAAACCAGTAGGCTTAAATTATGCTCTTTGATCCCTACTCGCTCCTTGCTGTTGTTTAGCATCAGCACCCTTATGCACTACACAAGGCACTGTGTTTCAGACATTTGCCTGAGCTCCTGCTGAGCTTGTATTTCATGCAGCTGAAGGACTAAGCGTTGGTTTTTCTTCCCTTTCCACATCCCAAGTTCCAGATGGAGCTAACAGTATTTTTGATGGCTTAACCATGAGCCAAATCTGGTGCCTGGCCCCCAGAAGAGGGAGAACAGTGATGGAAGCAGAAGGGTGATATTTGAGCATGTCATAGGTAAGATATAGATGAAGAATCCTATCTTGCAATGAGAACCATGCAAAACCCAAGTATTTAAATTTTATTGCAAGGAAAAGGAAAATATTCACTTTCAATCTATAATTAATTTTTTGTCATTAGGTGAGAAGAAAACACATTTCTGATTGGAATGTAAGAATTTGGCTCTTTATTGAGAAGCAGACTAGGAGCTCCCACACGCTTTTTAGCTGAAGATAAATACCCCCGCACCTTTTTTGGTATGATATCTGGAAATAAGTCTTAAACACCCATTTAGATGTATGAAAGGAGCATGGCCTCAGGCTGAAAAATGATTCTGAGCCCTGTAAGTAATCAACTTTTAACTCAGGAGCAGCATACCTAATATCCTCTCAGCACAGCTGATGATATGATAGATACACCCGCAGGTGAACTCAGTTGTGAGTGGGATGTCAGCCCTTAATCTGAAATTCAGTGAGGACAAAGTTCGATTAAGCTCGGCATGTGCAGCGAGTCGAAGCCACCCTGTGCCAGCCCTAGCCCTGAACCCTTGCAGAAAAATTCATGTATGTAATTGGCTTTCTAGGCTAAAATTATGTTATGGCATAATTTTATCAAGAGCAATCACTGCATTATTGAATCAACCCCCTTACTGATCACAGCATTAACCTGCTCCATGCTTGAATCCCTAGTCTCAGCATTGATGAATTGCTCAGAGAAGGCTGAGCCGGTGTTATAGATGTTGTTGCTTTTATGCAGTATGCAAAGATGAGAAATGCATGTTCATGTTCTAACAGAAACAGAAAGGTGTGGACAGATGATATCTCATTGGCTACAAAGCCTGCTGACTTGAAGTTAATCTGCCGGTTTTAACATCATTGAACCATTGAGTTTAACAGAATCAGTGTTTTTATTACAGAATCGTATAATTATAGAATCATTTGAGTTGAAAAGGACCTGTAAAGATCATCTAGTCCAATTCTCTTACAATGAACTCCCATGCAATGAACAATGTGGCCACAGTACCTTTTGATCGGACACTGGGAGCCCTAGAGGCTGTGTATACACCAGCCACTGGTCTGAAAACACTGAGTGGGAATTAGAGTCAATATGTAGGAATATGATAAAAGGAATAACAGATCTGCCATCCAAAGCAAGGCAACTAATGTATTGATCTGTGCAATTTAGATCTTTGCTGCTGGCTACACAAAACCTATCTGATGCCCATCAGTCTTGATGACAAGACAGCAACTAAGGGGGATGCTGAAGCAATACTTTCTATAATTTTGTTCCGCACCGCTTATGCTTCACTTCTGCTTTTGGCTCCTTGCTGAAAAACTGCCAGGGTTCTGGTTTTCTGGAGCAGAGTGGAAATTTTGGTGAGTCTGAATGCCCTTTAGAGGAAAAGTGTCAAAATCTTTTCTACTATGTGGCTGATACATGCTTTTCACCTTGATAGAATACTAGTGCCTAGAATTAACTGGGTGGATAATAGCATATTGGTTCAGGAATTCCCTGTTTCATCTAACAGCTCACTGGTGCTGAAAGTACAGAAAGTTTTTCAGCAGTCTGATGAAAAACTATCCACATTCTGCTTATTTGTCCTTCTGAGGGGTCAGACAAGCACTCCAGTTCATGCAAAACTAGCAGTAGAAACAGCTTGAGGAGAAACAAGGCCAGTCATTGCTCTCTGTAAGGGCACTTAGACTAGCTCACCCATTGTTGTCAACCTGCATCCTTACTCCTCATACCTCCTGCTGTGTTGTTAGCAGCTGCATAATCTTAGTTTTTTAATGAATGTATAATCTTCTTTCCACTAATAATCTTATGTCTGCAGGTTGGTTTGAGGGAACCTTCCTCTGGGGATGCCCACTTTAGTAGCTCCTCTTCAGATGCAGTTGTATCTGATAAGTGTTTCTCCATTCCTGAATGCCTTCACATCCTTCTCATAGACCTGTCCTGCTCCATTCATCCAGCTCTATGGAGATACACGAGAATAATGAAAGCTCCTAAATGTTTTTTGTGTGAGCATATGTTTTGGGAAATAGGACATCAAATAGTATATTAAATAAAGTGAGAGCACAACGCAGGTCTGAACTGCTTCTAGTGGTAAAGCAAGCATGGTTTTGCAGTGTCAAAAACTACATTTGAAAAAGGAAGGAGTGAATCAGCCAGGACAAGTATGTTTGTACAAACCAGATGGGACCTTCTGAGGCTCAGTAATTCATGTAAGCTCCTGAGCTGAGGTCAGATGGGGTCTCATGAAGCCTTCCCTTCCCTTCCCTTCCCTTCCCTTCCCTTCCCTTCCCTTCCCTTCCCTTCCCTCGCCTTCCCTTCCCTATAGCAGGGGACCTATGTATCACTTAAGTATGTCATACACATATTTTTCTCTTTTTTCAAATGCATTTTATTTTATTTATAAATTTGTCCCTTTAATAGATTAATAAAAGGAAGTTTATTTCAATATTTAGAACAGTGAGGAAAACAGTACCTCTATTTTAGTGTGTTCCAGAAATCTGCCAATGTAAATCAATACTTTTCAGATGGGAACAGACAGTGGACTTTTTCATATAACATATGAAACACATAATAGCTTTTAAAATGAAAAAGGGCTATAAATGTGATTAAACGTGACAAGTTCTAGTGGAGAAAATGCATACAGAAGAAATTAATCTCATATGTTACAAGACTTTTCCCTTTCAATCCTACCTTAACCTGGGGTAAGCTTTACCTCCTTTGGGCTTCAAGAGCAGCTGGGCTGAGTAGACCTTCAGCTATGTCAAAAAAATCCTAAAAATCACAAGTTTTTATTTTTATTGAGTTCTGAAAGTCCACAACTTTTGCTTTGCCTGAAGCACCCTTATCTCTGTAGTTCTGGTAGAAGAAGCAGATCAGATAAAACCGTGCTGACTGAGACTATAATTTGTAGCAGACGTGGAAACAAAAGCCACCACGTGAGAAGCTGTGGAAAAGGAATGTTCCTTAACCTCCCAGCCTGCTCCCTGTGCATCTGCTTATTACTGTAAGATTTTCAAGAAGGGGACCCCTGTACTGCAGTGGGCAAAAACGAGCTGTCCCATCAGTCTGCACGAGAACAACCCCACTCTTGCTTTCCCTGTCCTGCACAGCAGAGAAGATGGTATAGTTCTTCAGCTCCGGATCATTGCAGAGAGATAATGCAGACAATAAAGCAGACAATTGTAATAGCTCTGCTCACATTTCTATTAATTTGAACCTCTCTACTGTATACAGAAGATAAGGTGAAAAGACACACATTGTTTAGAATTCAAAAAATCTTATTAACCTTCCACAACGCTCTGACAATTCTCAAAGGCCCAGCTACACAAAAGACTCGAATATAAGATGTAGTCTCTGATTTCTACCCCCTGTCCAAATAATCACTAATGAAGAATCAAACTGTACTGAATTTGACTTTCTCTGAACAACTTCACTAATTAATCCACAGTTAAATAAATATATAAATAAGACCTTGACATTCAATTTCACTTCAATGCAAATAGCAGTTTCTCGTGCTTCAAACTTGCTGAATAAAGAACAAAATGTCTTGGTAAGACATTAAGCATTGGGGAAAATGAAAAAAAAAAATCCTTCCAAAATAGTGTAAGTGATTCTGATAATAGCTGATAGTTGTGAGTTAAAAAGAGAAGGTGAATTGGGAAGGATTTATCAGATTTCTCCTTATTCTTTGCCATTAGGATGTAGTATGTAAAACACATGCTAAAAGTGATTTTTCTTCATGCAAATCTTAGTTATTCCATCACATTCTTTGCTGATGAAAATTTTCATATGCTCTAAAACTGATGAGGCAAATTCAGGAAGAAAGACTTATCAAGGCAAGTGCAAAGACACCATCTCTGACATCAGAAGTCTTTGCATTGTCTGAGGATGGAAGATCATAGAAGATCAGAGAATGGCTGAGATTGGAAGGGACTTCTCAGTCCACCTAGCAGGAGCACTCAGAGCAGATTGCCAAAGACTATGCCAGCTTTCAAAAATCTCCAAGGTGGAGACTCTGCAACCACTGAAATACATATTACAACATGATAAATACATATGTATCTCCTTCATATTCAACAGCAAAGATCTTGGAGTAATTAATACATAAAAATTTTGGCTTTATTTTTCAAATGAAAAAAATTCTTACAACTTCTCAAATGAAACAAACTTACAAACAACAACAAAGGTGTGAAAGAAAGAAATTTTGTGGCCAACAAAACAGATTGCTTTCAAGTGATTCACACTGATGTAGTAAACACCTCTGCACCACTCACAGGTCCTGGGAGACTTCATTTTCCTAGAAAGAAACTTGGAAGAAATGTGTGTTCTTGAAAGTCCTTTATTCTTCTCAAGCCAGAGAACGTCCAGGTAGAAAACACCAAAAATAAATAGTTTGGGAAGTGATGCATCAGTGGTGCAGAGTACTAAGGTACTAAGGCAAACTGCACAAGTTTGTTTAAGAAGAAATATGTTCAGTGTTTCTGATATAAGTGTAAGAGGCTCTTGTATCCAGAATGTCTAAGTTTACCTTGTGACTAGTCATATGTGAGAGCCTTGGCATTAAGGTCTATTTGTCAAAGTATGGTTTTGTGGAAAAGGCAAGCTCTTCATGATCATCAGAAGTCTTGAGGGAAAAGGCCAATTTCAGTAACTGTGAAGGGGTGACTGAACTCTGAGAACAGTGATTTGGCAGATCGCTGGGAAGGTGGGAGAAGCAGACTTCAGAGTGTCTTTCTAAAGAGACCTTTACCATTCCTTACATCTTTACAAGAATACATAAAAACATCAACAACTTTATGCTTCTGGCCAGGATCTTTTTGCTATTTCCCTGTTTTCAAATACAATAAACACAATGTTTTTATCTGAGTGTATGGGCACTGTCCCGTGTGTGTGTTCTAGTTAGATAAAAAAGCTGGCATACTATGGTGGGTATGGCAAAAGAATTTCATTTCAGTAATGGTGAAACTATAGAGTTAAAGCTGGGCATTTAGAGACATTTGGGCTGGCACTCCAACAGCGAATTACTACATTTTTAAATGTATTTAATTTTGCTTTCATTTACAGGTAAAGAAACTGAAGTCAAGAGAGCTGAAGCAACTTGTTCCAAGGCCACACAAAGCCTCTTTTTTATGTTCTAGAAATTGTAGAAAAATGAACAATAACTACATTATAAAGAATTAACAAAAAAAAAAAATTTAGAATGTAAATTACCTCAAACTAAAGCATTTCAGATAGCTAAAATCAAGTAGATGTTGTACTTACTCCTTTCCATTTATTATTGTGGAATCTCATGTAATTTAGTTGTACAATATCTACATTATAGACATATTAAATTTGGTAAGATGCTTTCTACACCACATGATATATCTTAAATATTTAAGTTTCTTATGTTGAGTAATTACTTCTTTATTTATTCTTTTATGTAAGTCTTAGTCTCTTTTAAGTCTTAACATGCAGATATTGACTCAGCTGGAAAATTCTTGGATACTTGCTTCTCTCTTTCATGTCAATAGCAAAAATGTACATATCCCATGCACAGATACAGTAAATAAGTAAACATATATGAATACAACTTCAAGCAGGATCCATTTGCCCTAGTTTCAGCTGCCCAAACCTGATCGAGTCACCTTGGATTTCCTTCAGAAGAAATGCCAGCATCTCGTAAGTATGGTCATTTCACGTCAAAGATATGACCAGGATGGTTCAATTGAATCACCTTCTGGAGGTGCCAGTTTCTTCCCATTAATAGAAAGAAAACAGGAAGTGCCCAGCTCAGACACAGACATCTGAAGCTGGGTGAGATACAATAGTGATTCTAACCTTGCACTTAACCTTGTGTTTAATCATGCATTACCTCACTAGAATAACCCTGGCCAGTCCTTATTCCCAGCAAAGATGCCATGTGCTGCTCACCACTGTGTCATTGTTTTGCATTCAGCTTCACTGAAACATTTACCATTTCTTAAATACAACAGAAATAAAAACTGAACGAGTTGCTGATTGATCTCCCCATTAGGACAATTTAGGGCAAAAACGAACTTGTCTATGCATTTTTTTTTTTGTGCGTCTGTAATCAGTTTGGAATCATGGAATCACAGAAAATCCCAAATTGGAAGGGACCTGTAAGAATCATGAAGTTTACATCAGTTTTATGGAAATCATCTCTATAACGTCTAGATAAATGTTCTCACTTTAAAATTCAAGTTGTGTTGCCTATATACTTCTAAGTATTGGCAAATCATAGGCAATAGATTTTTGTGGTATCAGTTCATTCTGTAATCTTTATTTTGTTTCAAGAGATTCTTTTGAAATACAAACATTATTAAGAAATAGGTAGTATTTCCTTCTAACATGGAACAATATATTTTTCTGCAAACAGAAAAAAAAAAAAAAAAAAAACAACAATATCACATGTATAAGCAAATAGATGTCACAAAGTTGTGTTTTTCTGAAAGATTATTACTGAAGATATAAAGTAGAATAATTTAAAATAAGATATCCAGTTTTGACTGAAGAAGTCCGTAGATATGATGACTTAGAATGCAACAACTATGGAAACAACAAAGAGGATATCTCAGAGAGTGCCAAGCTGAAATTTATGCCTGGATTCTTTTCAATTCTTTTCCTTACAGGGAACAACAGCTGAAGATTTTCAGGCTGAATTCTATTGGAATCCTCTTCCAGTATAGCATTTTAATTACTCAGCTTCCTTATCCTTTGTATAAATAGCCTTTAAAAAAAAATTAATAACATTGAATGCTCATTATTGTGGGTATTTATTTGCTATGATCTTTTTCATTTTCAAAAATTAGCGAGTAAATATGTCACTTAAGTAGTACACATCTGTGTATATTTCTCCACATTTTCACAATCAGCGGTGAGAAAAGGACAATTTTAGTTGTAATCTGTGCAACCTTTTCGGACATCTATTTTGTGGTGATATATTTTGCATGCTATGAGTACATGTTTCTTTCTATTTACTGTAAAGGGAGTCTGCAGCCCATGTACATTTGCATATGGGTATATATAGTTAAACATTACCATACTGGGTATTTTGTCACTTAGTAGTGGGTACACAAGCAGGAAAATCTTTAACAAACCAATTATTTCCCCACAGACAAACTGTGCCCACTTTAAAAACAATTGCTGAAGAGGAAGAAAAAGTCCTGAGAAATTTGGAATATAAATCAATAAAATGTAGTTTTCCAGAGGGTTTGTTTCCTTTAATGATCCAGCTGACTGCATGTTTCAAGCCTTTTATTAACCAAAATATTTTTCCAGTTGATGAAAACTCATACTAAAAAAGATTTCTTATGAAAAAAAAAAGCCTGGTCATGGTGTCTATAGGTATAAGATCTTTATATCTATTTTTGGTAGTGAAGCTGGAGAGTAGGGACTGATTACTTAAGAAAATAGGTACTTTTCATTAATCAAATCATGAAAAATTATGCCTAGCCATCATTTATTTAAAAAAAAAAAAAAAAAAAAAAAAAAAAGTCATGTTCATGGAACCACAGAGAAATCAGGATTTTTGAGAAATGATTTTTTAGTTGCTGTATAAATCTTGGTAAAGTAGGAGATGGAATAAATAGCTGTATTACCACTTTTTAAAACCTGGAACTATTACATTTACAGCTTGCTTAGTCCTACTGCACATATTGAGTGGGGATAAAGGAGGAATTTTTGAATCCAATTAAAATAAGGAGTCTAAAAATATAGCAATAGAAAAGAGTGAGGATCCTTCTTCTTGGAGGATAACTGTAATTAATAGTTATTGTTTTCTTCAATAAATCCTTGCAAAAAAAGTCACCACAGTTCGAAAGAAAAAGAAAATATAATTAATTTTCTCACAAAAATTCCAAACCAAAATTAAACTAAATACATGATTTATCTAAAAAATTTAATCAGTTTGTTATATTTGTTTATTGAAAGGCTGCCTACAATGCCATTTGAAAATGAAAAGTCTGCATGTTTTATTAAAAGTACCCAAGATGTATCTTGGTCTGTCTCAATTTCCTCTTTTTTTTTTTTTTTTTTTTCAGTTATTGAAGCTGGAGTTGATTTTGGTATGGAGTGACCCAATCTAAATTTATCAATTAAAAAAAAAAAAAAAAATTATTTTAAAGATCTGTTTAAATATTTGAATATTACACAATCTGGCTTCAAAACAAGCAAACACACAAGAAAAGTCATGCAAAACATTTCATCAATTGCTAAATTTCAATTTAGAACAGCTTTATTTTGACATTTTCTTGTAATGTTTGTTTTTAGAATATAAAGTCTTTGCGTGACATTATGAAAAGCAATAGGTGGAATCTGGAAGTTTCTTTGGGGAAGCTAAGATGCATGAATTTGGATACCTGTATGTAGTGACTTCAGGAAGTGTTATGAGTGAGGCAGTGATTTAGTTCAATTCCTGGAGTGGAGATGTTTGATCAAGTGAAGTGGGCTAGAAGAATATGCCACCAGACTGGCTGACGCCTTCTGTAAAGACAGCTGGACAACTGGTGGGATAGCCCAAGGCTTCCTAAATAGCTACAGATGCAATTTATTTGATCAACTGAACAGGTCATTAGGAATCTATCTGTAGGACTCATCTTTCCAGATGTCACCAGTGACATCACCTAGGAGAGAGGTAGGTGTAGATACACTGTGCCTTTCAAGTTTCGAGGATATCCCAGTGGTGTTCCAGCACAGAATCCAACAAGGTAAAAGTCACCCTCACTCAACATGGTGTTTTACCAGCCCAGAGCAGTTTCTGAACCACCATTGTTTTCCAGACATTTTCAGGTATCTGTATGCAGACTCTTGCCTCCTTCTCCACATTTCCACAGCAGAAGTGGAAGAAGTTTAGACACCCAGCTACTGTGTTGATAATAATGCAAGGAATTCCTCATCTGAAACAGAATCTTAATGACCAGTTTCCTTTTCATTTTATAGATCCTGACAGTGGTGTTTATGAATATTGAAAAATAAACTCAGGACTTGAAAGGCATTTGGAAGTATATTGTAGTAATGACATAAATAGAACATCATGTTTACAGGTACATTGAAGGTATTCAGCTTCATGACGAAGTGGTTCAGAGTAGAGCTCAAAAACCTTTAAGGAAGAAACTCAGATTGAATTTACTTTCATGTTTGACTTTGAAGCACCATTGTGAGCAACAAGTATCACCATTTGTGAACTTACCTTTCCTCTACTTTGCCACATCCTCAACGCTTTTAGCCTGCGCTCCCAGGAAGACTCCCTTGGGCAAAACGAATCTGCACACAGATAGATCCAAGTGTTATTTGTAAGGCATAACATATTTAAACCTCCAGTATGTCTTCAGAGTCCCGCAAAATAGAATTAATACATTGGGAAGTCTTGCTGTTAGTTTTAGTTTGACAATATTCTTATTGTATCCTACTAATCTGATTTTCAAAGATTTATACATTAATTTTTCATACATTAATCCCCGAAACTATGCTTGAAAAACCCATGCTATAAATATCACATGGCTAATGCACATTCCAGTGGCAGACCAAATTTACAAGAAACAGACAAACCTTAGAATAATAATTTCATTATATCACTGTTATAAATCTTACCAGCTGTTCTGACACTTTAATTGCAAAGTGACACTTACAGTCTTAACATATTGTGGCCAGTATAATAAATCATTTCACTTAATATATGTCATGACTTTGGCTACTGTAGAGGAGACATTTTACGATCTATCTCCCTTACTAAGTCAGAAAGACAACAAGAGATTAAATATTATAACAACGAAATTCAATACGAAACTGGAGCAGTCCTGAATTTATCACAGAACACATACATACAAGATGTACCCATTGCCACATTGATTCTTGTGTTTGTGCATAGCATTCTTCCACTGGGTGTGTGGGTGTTGGTCAGAATATGCCTTCAGGCACACATGAAAACACATAATAATTGCAATAAAGGCTACAGAGGCAGTGTAGATCTCTTATACATATCTATACCTCCTCAAATCTACCTACAGATCTCTATTTATTTATCCTGTAATCTTTACATTAAAAGTAGCCACTGCTATGTCCGTGTACTTTTATCTTCATTTTCAGATGGTTTTCACTATAAACCTAGCGCTGAAGCAGCAAGATTGCTATCAACCACACGACGCAGATATTTGAAGAAAGGTATTTGCAAAAATATATATATTTTGAAGGGAGATTGAGCTGATTTCCATGCACAGATATGTTTAAATTTGTGACTTTGACATCAGAAATATTCTTCTTTCCTATCACTTGTTTCTTGTTTTGGCTCTGTCTTGCTACATTCCCTGTGTTCATTTAAGCTTTTTGTTATTGTCAAGCTTTAAAGGCATTTAACTAAATCAGAATTATGAATGTTGCAATTAACATTGATTTGTGTGCATTCTCCTTTGCAAAGATGAAGTCATTTTGCAGATGTCTTAGGACACGGAATTTTTAGATGATCGTTTTAACCCCAGCCTACCAGGCAGTAGTTCATAAGCTGTGAAATGTTATCAGATTGGAATAGGGCTATTCATTATTTTGTTCGAACACAGATGCTGTCTTTCCCTCATTGGATCATTTCTTTTAGCTATTAGTTCTATTAGCATACATCTCAGTTACAGTATTAACATTGTGTGACACAATGTGGTATCCAGAATTAATAAGCAATTCAAATCTAGGCAGTTATGACTTTGATTTCTGGGTGGCTGATTTTTTCATTGTTTTTAATTTTTGAAATTTGAAAGGAAAAGAACATTATGGCCTCTGGCCATCAGCTTTACTTTTTACTTTTCTGCTTGCTGAAAGGTTCATATTTTCTATTGATGAACCCATGAGGTTCTGCACGAAAGGAACCCATCCTGAAGTCTGCTCCATATGGACATACCATATGTGCACACTGAGTCCCACTGAAGGAAACTACAGTTAGCACTTTTTATTTCTGCTACAGCAACTTGTGTGTATATTCCTAACCATGAACCCTGTTATGCCAAGCACAGTATAGATTAAAAAAAGTGTTAATCTTCATTCTACCAGAAGGACCATAACAATACAGATAGAACGAATTCTACAAATCATAATGGCAGTAGAACAGATTGTTAAATGTTACATATCTTTATTATTCCATTATAATCAGTAAATCATGCTATGATTCCTTTTAATGTGCATATCTCTAGAAGGGGCGACTCTATTTCCTTTCTGTATGTATACCCCATGTGATCTTTCCTGCTGGCTATGAGGTTGCACCTATGTGTGTTAAGAGTAGGACAAGATGTAGTTTTGCACTATGGGCTTTTCTATCCACAGAGGCTTCTGTGAAACAAGGCATGCTATGAACGTGTAGTGCATTAGCAATCTCACAGGAGATCATTCCTTTCTAAAAATCCCGTTTTTCTTGCTATGCACTAAACATGTTCATGTTGACAGACATTTCTGTATAAATTATGCCTAATATTTATTGCAGACATTCCCTATGTGAATGACAGCAAAATCAAATCTATGGTTAATTTTCCAAAATCTATATTTTCCTGATTTACAGGTAACATACAAAGAATGATACTGATCCAAAGAACTAAGGTACAGACAGACTTGTCTCTATTAGAACTGTTGTAGAGATATCTTTTCAGGCAGGAAAATAAAGAGGGAAAGATAATTGTACCTACTTTGCTATCAGCAAATCTGCACAAGATTTCCCGACCAAGCTCTTTCCAAGTAGGTCACAGTTATATTTCAAGCTACTGGCATGAAAAAAAAAAAAAAAAAAAAAAAAAAAGTTGAGTTTAAAATCTAGAAGCTAAAGATTAAAAATAAGATATCAAAATTTTACAGTTATGATAATGCCTCACTAAGCCATTTATCTGTAACTGTTGTGAATTCTTTATTATTAAAAGTCTTTAAATCAAGTTTGGAAAGCTTTTGGGAAGAGATTCTCCTGTCTAATCCAAACTACTTGCTTTACTTACTGAATTTCCAGCTGAGGTTCTCTGACCTGTACTATGCAAACCATCAGGTTAGATGATCATAATGCTCCCTTCTGGCCTTAAAATACATCAATTTATTAAGCAACCTGCTGTAATGCTGTGATGCAGAGGCAATTCACATCAAGATCTGAAGAACACTTAAATTAATTGTTTCATTAAAATCCATTTGAATGCTTTTACATCTTGATGCATGCTGCTTCTGGGTGCCTTACGGATTTTATTAGGAGATCTTCAGCCTAAAGAGCCTATTACGGTTGCCTGGCCTGACTCCTGCATTATGCAGGCCATAACATGGTGTTCTTGGGGAAGGCATGCAGTGAGGAGCCCTGACATCACATCCCACCCGTGGGTGGTTCTCTGGCTACCTCTAGGAGGTGCTTCCCAACAGCTCTGCTCATTGCTCTTGTTGACATCATGAGGAATGAGTTCAGTACTGTGTGGGAGCGCATTTCAGATCTTCCGCACACCTACAGCTTTATGCCAAAAATAAGATGCAATCATTTGTTTCCTAGGTGATAACTGCACTGAGCGTGCGTGGTCCTTGCTGTCTCTAAAATGGTGAAGTATGTTATCAGCCTTTCTTATAGTGCTTTTGAGGCAGCGTATCAAACAGCTTTTACTGCTGAACAAATGACTTGCTGATTACTTTCACGTGGAGAAAATGTATTGCAGTTTGCATCTCAGTACTTATTCTGGGCAAAAGTCATTATTTTTCCTTTTTGTTTGCTTTTTCAGTGACAAATGAAGGGGAAAAGCATCAGGAAAACACAGTTCCTAGGTTTTTAAATGCCAGAAGATATCATAGATGTTTTTTCTTGATAGTTCATCTGAAGATGTAACTGTTAGAAGGCTCAGAAATTCCAACTTTGATTTCTCATGAAAATTCCCCCATGCACAATATCTAGGTGTGTCTCCTATCCCTATTGTATCTGAATGTCAAAGGTCCATCAAGATATTTACAGTACTCTCCTTTACAATGGTCAGTAAAAAATAATATTGCAAGTGTGAAAAAGCCTTCAATGATTCTGCTAGATTTTTTTTTAGTTCAATCTTTGATTTCCATTATATCCAAAGTCTATAAATTTTGAACACATGCAAAGAGTTTGGTTCTTCTGGGAAGGTCAAAATTTCTTGAATTTTTTAATAGTACGTCTATTGCTATGTATTCTACTTCAATTAAGGCAAAAATGAAAGTAAAATTAATAAAGCTTTTATTTTGTGATTAATCCTACACATAATGGGCAAACAAATGGGATTTCAAATAGAAAGGCATTGTTGCAGCCTTAGCTTTGGAAGATCACAGAATCATAGAATCACAAGGTTGCAAAAGACCTACAAGATCCTCTAGTCCAACTGTCCTCCCATTACCATTGCTACCACAAGCTACTAAACCATATCTTGCAGCTCCTCATCCAGACGCCTCTTGAAAGCAGGGACAGAGACTCCACCACCTCCCTGGGCAGCCATTCCAGAGCCTGACCACTCTCTGAGAGAAAAGGTTCTTCTTTATGTCTAATCTAAACCTTCTCCGGTACAACTTGTGGCCGTTTCCTCGGGTCCTGTTTGTTGCCTGGGAGAAGAGGCCAAATCCTTCCTTATCACAACCTCCCTTCAGGAAGTTGTACAGTGCAATGAGGTCTCCCCTGAGCCTCCTCTTTTCCAGACTAAGCAATAAGATGAAGTTTTCTGATTTAATTTATGAACATTGTCATCCTGATTATAAGCAGGAGCCTAACTCTAAATTTGAGCTTTCCTGTCTAGCTTGTCTCTAGGCTCAGATGAAGATTGAAGTAATCTGTGTGCTGTACTGTTGACTGGTAAAGTGAGGTTGAATTCCCAGTTCGATAAACTGAAGATGTGATAAGAATTTCTGACTGTTGATGACCATGGAGATTTGTATCTATACTTGCCACATACAATGTATGTGTGCATATGTATGGGGGAATATTCTTCTGCTTACTATCCAAGGGTCCACCTAAACATTTTTCTTTTCATACTTCAGAAACTGATATCAGTTCTATTGCCCTCCACCTCAAAAAATAAATTGGAAAACTGAAAGATTTTTTATTCAATGTCTGCTGTTGCCTTTGCTTCGGCAACCTCTGAATAATGTCCCGTCGTGAAGTGCTCAGACAGCCCCGGCCAAATCACACGCTTTTATGACACCAATGTGGTGAGCGGCAAATGGCCCTTACTGCAAGCAACACACTCTTCTTATAGTTGTCCCTTACTTCACAGTGCTACCAATCACCCTTGCTACGGTTATCTGTGCCCAACAGACGTGTGGCATGTCTTGTCTTGCCATGTCTCATCATGGTTTCTCATGAGTCAAGGAGCCCCCGCAGAGGCTGATGACTGTTACAGCCCCCCTTTCACGTATTCGCTAACCACACAAGGGGCCACACAGATTACGCCTGGTTACGCCAGGTGACCTTGACAGCCCCCACTTTACGTATTTCGTTGACTACATCTCTAACTTGCGTATTTTGTTAACTACAGTCTGCATGAAAATTGCAGAAATGATGTGAAACTGAGGGAAAGGAAAGCTCTGAAATATGTAGAGCTAACCACTTCTTATCCTGATTTTCCACTTAAATCAAAATTCTGATTATTTTAACAGGTTCAGGAGAAGGTCACACATTATGATTATAATCTGTAGGGCTTTGGAATAGTAGCAAACCCATAAAACTTAATTTACGTGAACAGTTTTGATATTAAAAGACCAGAGGATGGCAGTTTGCAACAGAGCAAATTTCTGTGTCTTGGAGTAAGTGATTTTTGAAAAGAAATGTGGTTTATTTAATTATATCTTAACATTGCATCTTGGTATGAACAGGGTTGTAGAAAAAATAATGGATCTATATCACAGAATGCACAAGTGAGGTGAGAGGAATGCTGCCTATCAGTTCAAATGATCTGATAGCATACTTAGATACCGTGCTGAACTATAAGTACAAAGCACAGACCTTTTTATGGTTGAAAAGATTTTCCTAATGTTCTTTTGAAACTCCCTCATGTTCTAGGAATAATCTAGAAACAATTCTTTCTGGCTACAAGGAATAATTTGATTTCAGTCATTGCAAGCAACAAACTTGTTATCTTTTGAAAGAATTTCTTAAATAGGACCACAAAGATAACATGGCAGTATATATTCTTGAAGTCTTTAAATTAGCAAGTCATTACCAAATTGATTACTTCAATTTCAATTTCAATTTCAATACAGTTTTCCTCCACATTTATCTCATGTTCTTTAAATTAATTTATTGACTGAGATTCTTAGTGGGTATTTCTGGAGAATTCACAGGTCTCCTCTTGATACTGAAACAATAATGATGGCACTGACAATCTCAAATATAGGCCACAAATGTTCTGTGTTCACAACTGAAAAAAAAGTCTAGACTGATGTAACTTCTGCAGTGGCTTCCCTCATTATATCAGCGAATCTTTTGCATCCTTGGTTTCAGAGCTCCATGTAAGCAACTTCTTAGTGTTTTATTTGGAAGAAAAAAAATGTCAAGAAAGCAGAAGCAGTATCAGTATTTTTGAAAAGCATAGCAGACTGAAGCTGTTTACTGGCAGCATTCTGAGCATCACCTTAGAATGAAGCTGTCTGCTCAAAAATGGTCATAATAAGCTCACTGACCATGCTATGAGAAATTTGTTTCTCTCTAGAGAGAGATTTGTTGACTATCAACATTCCGGTCCAGCTGGAGAGGTCTCAGAGAATTGGAGCTCACCAATGTGACTCCTATCTATAATGAGTAATGGAGGAACTACAGGACTGTCAGACTTACTTCAGTGGCAGGAACAGTTATGGAGCAGACCATCTTGAGTGAGATCACACAGTACGTGGGGACAACTGGAGAATCAGGCCCAGCCAGCATGCATTCATGAAAACCAGGTCCTGTTTGACCAATCTGATCTTCTATGACCTAGTGACTCACCTGTTGGAGGAGGGAAAGGATGTTAATGTAGTCTGCAAGTGCCAGGTCCTGCACTTGGTCTGCAGCACAAGTCTTATGAGGAGTGACTGAGGGAACTGGGATTGTTTAGTCTGAAGAAGTGGAGACTCAGAGAAGGCGTTATTGCTCTCCACAGCTGCCTGAAAGGAGAATGGGGCAAGGAGGGTGTTGGCCTCTTCTCTCATGTAACTAGTGAACAGTCACAAGAGATGAAGATGTTTCTCTCTCTAGGATCTGGTTCTTTATTTTACCTTGTTTTCATTTTTTTTTCTGCTAAGAACCACATAGAGAAAACATTTACATATATAGGAATAAGTGTTTTTCTGTCTTAGTGCAGGTTTTGGATATTACATTTTGTAAAGTAGGCCTGTGTCCTTCTCCTTCTTACTCCAGCTTCCCATCAGGTGAGTAGGGTATGGCAGATTTTGATTACTTTCTTTCTAATTTTATTTTTGTTTAAGAAGCAACCACCACCTTTAAGAGAAGTGTGGGAAGCAGGAGTACACAATTTGTGTACTGTAAGGCAATTTGCTTCATGCAATGATGCCTTCTCTGCAGGCAAACAGCTCTGATGCAGTTGCATTCTGCACTGAAGCAAGGAATTGCCTCAGCAGGGCAAATGAACTCCTATTGTTTAGGAGCTGCAGGGTGCCTTTCACATGGCAGCAGCAAAGCCAGGAGCAGCAGCTGTTGGAGTGTGTCCAGAGGTGGGCCATGGAAATGATCAAAAAGCTTTAGCACTTCTCCTATGATGACAGGTTGAGGGAGTTGGGCTTGTTTGACTTGGAGAGGAGAAGGCTCCAGGGACACCTCATTGTGTCTTTTCAGTACTTGAAGGGAGCTTAAAAGCAGGACATTTTATGTGGTCTGATAGTGTTAGGAAAAGAAGAAATGCTATTAAGCAAAAAGGAGAAATTCAGATTAATGTCATAATGTTAGAAAGACATTTTTCACTCAGAGAGCGGTGAGCTGCTGGAACAGACTGGCCAGAAAAGCTGTGCCCCCATCCACGGGGGCATTCAAGGCCAGGTTGGATGGGATCTTGGGCAGTTGGATTTGGTGGATGGCAACCAGCCTATGACAGGGGTTAGGACTATATAGTTTTGAAGGTCCCCTCCAAGCTAAGCCATTCTGTGATTTGATGATTTTATGATACTATGCGCACAACATCTAAGGGTCTGGTAAACGTAAATGGGGAGCATTTTTGTTGACTTGACATGTTAAGTATATTCCCATTTCCTTCAACAGCATGTTGTCATCAGCATGTTTCAAACATCTAGTGTTTTCTAGGGATCTATTAGAAAACTTGGAAAAATTACTTTAGAATTCTAATATCAAGGTAATAGATCTGTAGTAATATTTTTTAGATGGGAAAAAAACTGTTTCTTTCTAGCAAAGCGTAGTTTTACTGCAGATTTTCAGTGTTCCCTTACTCTTCATCTTTAAAAATTCTACTGCCCTCAGACATTTTCCAAATTCCTATCCATCAATCTTCTTCAGAGACAAAATGCTAACCAAACATTTTTTTCCTGTATTTCTTTCGTCATCCTACTTAAATCTGAAATTCTCTCTCAAAACTTCTTGGGACCACATTGGAATTTTTCACATGGTTTCTTAAGGTCAGAATTCATACAGGGAATCTCAGTGGGCCTGTATTATGATAAGCATTTCTGTCAGCTTAATGCTGTGGGAGTGGAGTGCATTAGAAATACGTAAAATAGGGTGGGTTTGACAAATGAATAGTGCAGAGAGCTCTTGAGCACATGAAGCCTCTGAGCTGCCTTAATGCACCTAATGTTTAAAAGTGGAAAAGTGAACATTTGAATTTCATATTCAGGTGGTGGCACACACTCAGGGGAAAAAAACAGCTGTTATCCTCACTCGCCAAACAGAAGTTTACGTTGTGGTCTTTCTTCACAGTTACCTATATACTGGACATATGCAGGAAGGTTTGTGTAGAAGGGACTGAAGTCTGCCCTCTGTGAGCAGAAATGCCCCTATCAGAGCAGAGCAGCTCCAACAGGGATCCACCCCTGACCAGAGCTGAGCCATGAACAATGCTGGGCTTCTGGGAGAGCAGATTGAAGGGTGGGAAACAGGCTGCCCTGCAGTCTTTGGGCACAGCTCCATGTGCAACCGGGGAGAATCTAACGGTACAGCAGTGGATGAGGCCTGGAGGAGACACAGCCCAGGGGTAGACCCACAGGAGCAGCCCCGGCTGGAGCTGAGGGCTGTGGAGAGAAACCACACCTGTTTAGGGAGAAGACTAATTTCAACACCCAAGTATCAGTTCATGTCCGTTTGTTGTGAAGGGCGTGCAAACAACCAGAGTTGAATATCACTAAACTGTCTATGTCTAATGGGGTGAATCCAACTGTGTGCCACTAGCAATCTGTAAGCCTTTCACACTAGCAAATTACTGGAAAATAATTTTGATTCGTCAGCAATGGAATTATTCAGAGGAGGGCCACAAGAATGATCAGAGGGCTGCAGCACTTGTCCTATGAAGAAACGTGGAAAGAGCTGGGCTTTTTCAGCCCAGATGAGATATTGGAGAAGCACTAATTGTAAGTGAAATATGACTGCTCAACTCTTATTTTCATTTGTTTTAATAAGAAAGCCTTAGACATAAAATATCATATAGCACCCAACATCCAAACTGCCTTATATTAATTGTCTTTTCTTGTATTGGGCATTGGTAATCAAGGGAAAAAAATCCGTTCTATAGAGAAAGGATATCTACTTTGAGGAACCTGCAGTTTGGCAGAACAACCTTTGAGAATATCTGTGTAGGTAAGTATACCTGAAGGGAAAAAGAGTGCAATATGTAAGTGAACAGAAATACATTTGGTATTTAACTATAGTTCAAAGTCATTTAATTACTCATTTTCTTCATCAACCTTTTCCATTTCTGAAATGAACCTGCTTCACAATCTCAAGAGCTTGCTCACTGCTTGAATTCATGCCAGTAAAAAAATTGAGGTGCACCTGCTTCTTCAATGGGCCATGAAGAACTTAATTTGAGCAGAAACTGTAAATCCGTGAACAACCTCCATTCTCACTGCTCAGGGAAGTAGTTCATGTTCAAAATTAAAGACTTTTTGTCCACTCAGTCTTCATTTGTAGCCAGAGTTACTGTTTACCTGCAAAAGCAGTGTTGGGGATTTATAGGTTCAAGCTGCATACCAAACGCAGAACCTTTGTTTAATGCTGATTTTACTTCTCTTTTTCTCTCTTTTGATGTCCTCCAGGAAGGAGAAAGACTGAAATTATTCTGTGTCTGTGCCTCTTGCCATTTTTACAGGTTATCCTTCCCAGCTGATATTTTGCACAGAAACGAGTACAAACAAGGTGACAGAGCTGGCTCCCAGTCACCTTCTGTGGCAGGTGGACTGCCAAGCAGCCACGTGCTGATTCTTGTCTATGTGTCTGCTGGAGCAAGACTGTTCTGTGCTACGTATTTCCTAGTCTTTTGCCAAACTCCTTTGTTTATGGAGGGAAGGAGGATCAGATCACAGTGTCAGCAGGAGGAATTAGCTGGCCAAGAATAGATAGAGACAACAGTGTTTCATCTGAAATACACCAGTAAAGTAACTAGAATGTAGTATTACACTGACATTCTGCCACTTTCATTTGGAGGACAGTGGGTTTTTGGGGGTGAAATTCATTATGTTCATCTTCTGTTCTGTTTGTTTCCATGCAGAGTAGCCCTGAGGGTGTCTCTGAAACCGATGGGCAGTTTTCCACAGTAGAAATGAAATGCAATTGTAAAAATATCTTGTATCTCTGATATTAAGTTTTCTTATTTGAGCAAATTCTGGGTACTGTGAGAAGGAAAATTCCAGAGGAAAAGCCAGTTTCAAACACCAAACCTCCTCTGTTCTGTACTCATGCAAATCACTCACAGTAGCAAAGATCTGATCCCTTAATGGGTAGGTTTTCTGGCTTTACAAGATAAACAGTCCTGTCCCCATTGTCTCCCTGTTCTTCCTCAGAAGATGCCAGTCTAGTGTGCAGATGTAAGCAGGAGTGAGATCAAAACCCAAAAGGAACCTACCAATTGATTTTCATCCAGTCAGTGCTCTAATCTGACTACAGAGCAAAAAATAGTGTATCACATGGCAGCATAATTGGAGGTTTCACATTCTTTTAACCTTATTAGAAGTACTCCCCCACTTGCTGAGTAGAAATAGGAGCATGGTTTCAGATTTTGAATAACAAAGGAGCTGTAAACCAGTTTCCCCAGCACAGAATAGGCAGTCTGAAGCAGATATGGAGTTTCCTGAGAAGTTTAGTCTTGATCAATTATTATTCATATAAAATCTTCTACATTTCGTCAAATTTCCATAGCAAAGTCTGTTTATGCTCCAAACTCCTATTTCAGTCTTTGCCTTTGTTTTCAGTGACTATCTTTAACTAAGATCCTCAAACATTAGTTTAGAGTGTTTTCAAGCACAGTGGAATCATTTAGTGGAAAACAGTGATGGGTGTTCCCTCTGAGAATGTAGCTAAACATAAAATGCATGCATGCTTAAATTTAAGATACTGAAAATAACAGGAAAAAAAGAAGACATTTGCCTAAGCGTCACTTAAAAATAGTTTTATAAAATTACTTTTGTTTAAAACATTGGAATGACTTCATAGAGACCTTGAATAATAGGAGTAACACTTTTATTCATGAAGGTAGAGTGTAAATCAGATTTCCTCAGTTGGAGTAACTGATCCTGAATACTCCTATTAACATGAATCAGAAAGTTGCATTATTGCAAAAGTTTTAATACTCATTTTGGCAAAAACTTATACTTTAGACATGAAATTCATGCTTTGGAAAGAGCAAATAAAAATTGAGAGGAAGACACCAAGATCAAGTCCCTTGAGTAAACAAAACAATTTGTTTTAGCTTTTTTTTTTTTTTTTCCATTCAGGTGCCTTGCAAACTGGTTTCATTCTCATAAATCATGATTTGTGGGTAAATCTGAGGGCATCTTTTAGTTGCATTTGGCACACTCCATTACTCATTTAAATCTCTGTAGATATGTACAAGTCTCTGCTTCTCTCTTATAGTCTTCTTGCACACATCCTCCACAGAGATCTATGGTTTGGTCTTACACTCCCATGCCCTGTTTTCTAATAATGGGCAAAAGCAACAGGAAGGCAAGGATGTATAGACACTTCCAGTCACAGATTCTAAATCTAAATCAGCTGCCATGTGAGTCTTTACGCAGAGACTGTGTAATGTTGAAGGAGTTTCACAGCCAGGATAAGTCTGGAAAACATGGGTCTTCCCAATTACTAAGAGCAGGAACACTTCCTTACACTGAACTAGAACAGTCTTGGCAGTGTTGGGTGTTTCAGCTCCTCATTTACACCTACACACAGCCAAGAGCCATAAATTACTCATAGGTTCCTTAAATGCACACCAATGTAATACAGATAATTCTAAGAGGCACAGGTACCCTTCAGAATCTATTAAGAGAAGTGAGCACATCTTAATGCCTCTTCCTTCATCATCCTAAAAGAAATGTTAAAGGTAGATTAAGCAAATTGCACATTACAAAAGCCTGTTTCCCTGTATTAAATCTACAGATCAGGAAGTTTACATGTAAATCATTACAAATTAGACACAGAGATTCAGACCCTTACATTCTTTGAGGTACGAAGGGCAACATCAAGTAAGGATTCTGAGAGTAGCACTGTTATTATGTACTGGCAGATTACTATTCTGTTTTACAGTATGTTATATAGCATAATTTGCACTTTCTTATTCTCCTATTACATAGAAGTCTTGTCATTAAGATATTTCCTAAGAAGAAAGAATAACTGTCTTGGTTTGAATAATATAAGCTAGATTGTTCACACCTTGCTCCATCTTTTCCACCTTGTCCAGTAGACAGTATTTTTGTCTTGATTAGAATATATATATACATAATAAACACATAATTTCATATTATTATTATTATTGAGCTAGTTTTAAAGACTACTTTGTAAAAAAACAGTTACCTAGCTCATCTTGGCCAATACAATATCACCTTCTTGTCCACAGCGTGTCTTTGATCACGCCACCAGCATCCCACATGTTTATTAATTCTGGAACTGAGGAGAATCCAAATTAGTATTCCTTTAACCTCATTGTTTTCAATCTAAGAGTGGCAGAGTGGTTATTAAGTTCTTAGTAGGTACTGATTATACCTGGAGACTTCTTCATGCCCCTTTTCCCCTGCAATTTGCTGTATTCACAAGCTCCTCAGACTGCAGACATTCAGAGCGTGTTCAGCCTTGCCCAATGTGTTACTGTCTATAGATGCTACTGCTGCAGAAATAATGAGTGTTACTAATAGTGCACTTAGCAAATGTACTCATTATATTTCCTCATGCATGTACTGAGATATTTATTTATTACTGATGATGTTGCAAATTGGTGCAAGAAGCTTTCATTTTATTCACTTTCAAAACAGTATGAAAACAAGAAGGGATATTTTCTGGTAGGGGAAATATAATCTACCATCAGTGGAAAAGACATTGACTACTTTTATGGGTTCTGTGAGATGGTTTGTAACAAAGGGAAGAAAGCAACGGTAAAGAGCCTTTTTCATATCTGTATTTATAGGGAACCTGTTCAAAAGGTCAGTGAGAGGCATTAGGAATGTAAGTGCTATGGCCACCCTCATCCATTCTGTTTGCCTCTTTTAATCTTTGATCCAGCTGCTCCAAACATCTGGCACAGTGAACTCTGTGCTCTGATTCATGGGAAGTCCTTGGGGATGTGTGTGGGAGCTGCTTTGCATCCAGTGTCACCGCATCCATACGAATCTGCACGTTCTGCTTGTGTGGGGATCACCTGTGTGGCCACCCACCATCATCCCCGCCAGCTGGGTGTTTCCATTGACAGTAACGTGCCTGCTTTCTGACTCCCAAAACAACATAAATAGTCCCTGGGGGAGACAAAAACTGCTGTGACAGCCCAGCAAAGCAACTGCATCTCCCCTCTCCCCAGATCTTTCTGATGTTGCTTCCTTCCAAGGGCACTATGTACAGGAATATGATCTTGCTTTTGGCGTCACTTTCCCCTTTTACAGAGTCATCCCTTCCCTCCTTTTTCTGATCTGTGCCTTTTCTACCTATTTCTATTTGTCTCCAGCCTCCTGACATAATAATTTCACAGCCCATGCCATCATTGGCAGGAAGACAATGCTTGAGGGGCAAATGGGATCAAAAAGAAGGATGCTTCTTCCCTATCACCATGACTGTTGCAGGAGTGGGAAACCCCTGGTAACTAATGGGCTCTCTGTCATCTAACATGTCTCCATTCCTTTAAGAGGCAATGCAGAGGCCCTTGGAGCTGAGCAGTGTGAATGAGCAGCTAGAACCACATGCATACATGCTCACAAAGCCCTCTGCTTTAACAGCTGGCTGCTGCCAGGGCTTCAAGGGCTGCAGGAACGAGGAGTGCTGGGAAAAGACATGAAGCAGGTGCTGGCTGACAGGCTCCCAGCCAGGCCCGGGCTGGGACTGAGTGAGGATGTGAAGGAGAAAGTGGCCAAGCTCCACACCTGCTAAGCACATATGGGATTCCTATTCTTCATCCCTTGGGATGAAATGAGCAGTCAAATTGGGAATCTGGTGATAGGAAGACAGCAGTAGAGGGAACACAGGGGATTAGGATTATGGATGGAACATTAGCAAGAATATCTCTCTTTTCCTGCTCCCCAACAACTTTATCAAAGTTACCCCAGCTAGGCAGAAGCACAGGGGAGGACACACAGTGCAGCTTTAATATATCAATGCAGGCACACTGGGGAACTGCATCAAATAGCAGCTGGGATTTGGGTCATTTGGTATTTTTTCTTTTTATTTTTCAAAAAGATAATATTTTAAGCAGCGTTTTTTAACCCAAAGAGTGGGGAACTAGCAAGGAGTGCCAAGCTGTGGTGCAGCGACAGAATGGCTGTTAATTCCTGAAAATGGATGTGCGAGCTAATCCTCCCCTGCAAATACTGCCTCATAAATGCTCGGACCCAACCGCCTTTAAATGCCAGATCAGCTCTTACTTAAATGCCATTTTGCTTGATTATTTATTTAATTTATCTTTATTTATTTATTTACTAAGAATAGCTTTGAATTAAGAAGTGACCCCTGTTCAGGATTGTGTTGGTGATGGTTTGTCGTTGTTTGCTCTTGCTGTTGATGAAGCACCAGTGTTGAGAGGTTTTGAGTTCATTAGGGCTCAGGGTCCCTCTCTCACGTGTACCCACACCCCCACTTTGCACAATCTTGTGCTGGGGGTCCCTGCCCACCCTGTGTGGGACATCTGAATTTGAATGGAAGCAGGAACTGAGATGTGCTGGGCTCAGATGTGAGAGGGAGGAGAAAGGGAGGGAGGAAGCTTTGTGAGGATACAGGGATGCTGGAAGAGAAGGTAAATCCTCGGCTGCCTCTGGGAGGGAAGGGTTAACTGAGGGAAGGTGCACATGTGGGGGACTAATAATTAACAGTGGAGAGCTTTACTATATTTTTTCTTATTGGGAAGGTGAGGAAGCAAAAGGGATGGAGAGAACTGTGTTTGGGGGCAGAAGGTAGGCAAGGAAGAAACATGCCTGTAGGTCTGCCGAAACGGTCTGGGGATGGCAGGGAACGGTAACGCTGTGGGGCCAGGGAGTCCAGGGGGTGCTGAGGGAAAGGGGCTGGGTGGCCAGGGAGTGGCTGCAGGTGGCCCAGAGGGGCACATCCCGCAGTGGAGCTGTCAGCCCCGGCTGCCTTTGTCTGATCACTGCTCCTTGTGCCCTGCAGCCAAGACAAGGGGCGAGGTATGGAGAGGGCAAATTGCTCTTCCCGCGGCCAACAGTCTCTCGTTTTTGCTTAATAGCAGTACATAAATGTGTGGGGAGGGGTCGACTCTCGCATCCCCTTTCTCCCCTAGTCAGGAAGAGCCCGGAGCTGGCTGCTTGGTTTGCTAGAGGAGGGAGAGCCACTTGGTGGCACTAAAAAGTTGCGCTGAAGCCCGGCGATCTCTCTGCGAGCCCCCTGCCCCCTCCTGCCCCCGGACCCACAGGTGTGGCGCGGCCCTCGGAGAGGAGGATGTGAAAATTCGATGTAGCGAAATCGCTGAAAGCCCATCGGATCTGCAGGGTTAAACTCTTTCCCGCGTCTTTGTTTAAAACAGACCCTCCTCAATAAGGCATCGCTTTTTTTTTTTTTTTTTTTTTTTTTTTTTTTTTTTTTTTTTTGGGGTGATGCTGTTCTGAGCCCAGCTCCGTTTCCCTGCTTGCTGGAAAGGGACGGTGCGGGCGGGAGGTTTCCCCTTCATAGGGCGACTTCACAACCTTCCGAGCACCTGGAGAGAGGGCAAAAGGCAGAATTAACCCCTGCGAAAGGCAGAGGGGTTGGAGCCGTGTAAGCGTGAGGAGGGGCTGAGGTGTTTAAGCAGGTGGGTCAAACTGCAGCAAGTATTTAGGAAGACCAAGGTGGCAGAGAGCAGAGACCCGTCTGTCGTCTCACTGTTTGTTTGTTTATTCCTCCTCCTCACGGCTTTCGCTCCCTCCTCCTCCCCCTTAAATCTAGGGACCATTCACGCCTCTTACAAATGAGACTTGGGCTATGCTGAGAGAAGAGCGTGTTGCATGGCGTGTGCGTGTGTGCATGCAGGCGCGGGGGTAAGATCCTCGATTCTCAGCATTTGCCTATGATCAGAAGAAAACAGGATGTGCCCGTAGCTGGAGGAGTGACAATGCGAGCCGAGCGGGGCTCACCTGCTGGTGATCTTTGCAGAGGCATTTGAGGATTATTCAGCTCAAGACGGTCTGTGTGAGGAATGCTATCTCTGCCGTGCCGAAAAAAGGAGGTGCCTACCCCTACCGGTCTTGATTGCTGCCACTGAAAGGACTGTTTTGCCACCACCGGAGGAAGAAGAGATTGCTGCCACCCACAAGGTAATGCTGAGGAATGGGAGAGGGAATTTATGAGCCCCTGACCACGGACAGAAAGCATGTGAATGCAGGAGGAACTCTTTCCCTTCCCTCCCCCCTGTCTGCTCTCGCTCCATGCCCTGCTTGCTGGAGGACAAGCACGACTACAGGGGGGGCAAGTAAGACTGTGGGGCACACCTCGGGGCTGCTGGGACATCGGCGGGCTGGGCGTCGGAAGGCAATGGGCACTGACCCCTCCCCAGGCATGGGCTATATGTAGGGCAGAAGACGATTCAGGTACTGCAATACCTGAGTTTGTTGGTGTGTGTGATATAGCTGTTCTATTCGCCAGTAACGATTTGCCTTGCCAGAAAGAATAGAAATGGAATGAATTTATTTTCCAGATACAGCAAGGCGAAGCCCAGCCATAGACTTTTCTATGTGACCTTGGGACGAATCACTTTGGCTCTGATCGGCAACTCCCCTCTGTTCCTTATTTAATAACTGGAGCTAATGTCTCTGCATTTTAAAACGATTCATTAAGGCTTGCGGGGGACTGTGATACCTTTAGGGAGACAGATACCTAAGAACAAGTGTGCACGCATACATATACACTTGCATGCACAAACACATAGTTGTAGCAGCGCAGGTAGCTATTCTAGGAGTTAACCTTGTCCAATAGTTTCCTCTGTGAGCTGGCTCTATGCATCTAATTTATCTGAAAAAAAAAGAAAAAAAGGTTGTCCTTAAGACAACTGTGACAACTGTGTCATTTATATACACATATTTATTCATTTAGCCACTGGTTGATTTTTAGATTATTTTTCCCCTTCGCTACAACCAGCCAGCGAGGCTGGTGGAAAGCAGCGTTCAGCACCATGGGCAGCTCCGTGTCCGCACACCGGCGCTCCTTCGCTCCCGTAGGGTCACTTCCACTCCTCCTCCTCCTCCTCGAGAAGGGCTTTCTGGTGGGGATATGTGGTGGTGAGAATGGATAGTTGTTTTTTCTAGTCCTGAGGACGTAGCGGGAGGACCATCTCGATAGCAAAGTGGCAGAGGACTGCCTTGAAAATACATTGCTTTAAGCTGTCCTCAAACGAGAAAGTGTATAAAGGAGTTAAGTGCCAGTGAACATTTTTTGTTTGTTTTTAAATTATTATTCTCTATGACTTCATTCTTATTACTGTATCCCTAAACATTTCTGTCATATACTAATATTTTGTGCATTCTCAAAGATTTTAACTACATGCTTATGTAATTAGGGATGCCGGTGCTAATCATTATTTCAGATGATCAGAAAATATTTCTTGAGTCTCTGTGAAGCTTCTTTGTCATTTTATTTGTGATTTTTTTCTTTGATATAGTGGTAGTGCAGGAATGTCACTTCAAAGTGACTATTGTTGTGACTGACCAGAAGATGATATTTTGGATTTGCTATTGCTTTTGTTTGATCACTTCCTACAAATCATACAGTTTTGCTAACTAATAAAATGTCCAGAATTACAGCTAAAATCACACCAGAGCTGTTAGTTTCTGCATCATGTGGTATAACAGGTTTTTGGTAGTGGCAGTAATAAGTAGCATATTTAGCAGAATTGCTGGAAGCACTGCAAGTTTTGCTGTAATGTTAAGCACCTACACATCAAAACAAAAAATGTTTCATTAACCAGAAAGTGTGTGGGGGGTGGTGAGACTTCCTGGATTGCTAAGGAACTTGATGATAATTCTAGTATTCTATGTTTATTATCTGTGAAGACACGCATAGATCAATCCGCTAGTCTGTTGTTTTCAGTAGCTATTTAGACCAAATGGTTAGAATTCATCTGTGTGCTTAGTTTATTTCTAAGCAAAATTGCAGGAAATTGTTTCATAGTGTCTACCCTTTAAAAGATTGTTTTCCTTGTCAAAGTGCTTGATTCAATGCCCACTGAATTTCAGAGAAGATATTTATTTATTTATTTATTTATTTATTTTTATTATTAGTGAATGGAAAAGTTAAATGGCAGTCGAAATCTCAAAACATACCTGTGTGCTCACAATCATGTTTTGCAACTAAAGAGCATTTGAGAGCATCAGATTTTTGTGTGACCAAAGAAACTACCTCCAAGTAAGTGTGTGGGATCTTCTGTAATGTGAGTCTCCCTATAGCACTGGGAACAAGATTGCCAGAATAGACTGAACCCAATGTTTTGTGTTTGCAATGGCAGTAGCCAGAAGTACTGAGCAAACTCTTAGCACCTTAGAAACTTCAGTGTACACTTCTTGCTCATATCGCTCCCTGTTGAGAAGAGCTGAGAAGTCTTTCTTATGTAATGACTTTTCTAAGGCAGTTCCATCTTCTTGCCTTTTAAAGATCTTCACTGCAATTATGAAGAAAAATGGTAGGATGTAGGGCCAGTAATTCAGTTTCTGCTTGTTTTGTGTGTGTGTGTGTGTTTTTTTAAATTTTTTTTTTTCCTCTGATGATGAAATCTGGGTTAGTTCCTTGGCGTGTATTGATTTGATTCATTTCTATATCTATATTGACGTTTATTATCTGACATCTGAAGGCACAGAATTAATTGCAGTATGTGCTGTAAATGAATACCTGGAAAGCATTTTCCTTGGCAGATACATGGCTGTAAGCTATATGTTCATAGTCTACAAATAAAATTTATCTCTACAAATCAATGGGTTTGGAGCATAATTTTTAATGATTTATCTAATCAGGAAAATCCTACAAAGTGATGTTAAATTCAGATAAAATTTTGCAGATGATTGACCAACAGCATTTTTCGTGCATTTAGCACTGAGCATGTTTCTAAGTGCTTTCCTCCATTGGGTCCTGAGTTCTCACTACACCGAAGCACTGTGTTCAGTAATCTGGCATTTTTTATTTATTATTTTAATCTGCCAGTAGACTTAGAAAAGATGAACTAAGAGGCTGTAAGGTTGCAGAACTCTAATCAGTTAAAAATAAATAAAATAAAAGAACAATAGTATTTATCTTTTTTTTATTTTTTTAATTATTATTATTATTATTTTTCCTGATACAAAGTAGATTCCCTTTGCTGATTTTGTATCTTACCTATAGAAGCTACACAGCCAGAATTCAGATTATGGAAATGACTCCTTCATTCTGGAGTCGCTAGTGGGCGCTATCACAATAATGTAAGTCACAGAGAGGCTCTCTATGAATTTCAACAGTTAACACCTGCTGTGGTAGAAGAAAAGTCAGATGTCCTCCATGTATAAACTCGCAGCCACATACACAGTGCAAAATCATCCCTCTGTGAACTGCTGTGGGATTTGTGATCTAATTAATTCAGTTAGATATGAGGGCTCTTTGTTTTGGTCTGCACAGACAGTAATTATAGATGAACTTGCATTTCAGGTTAAAATAAATCATTTCAAGAGTTGTGTGATGTTTCATGGAATATTACAGATGCTCATTTTCTACTCGGTTAAACCTCGACATGAAGTACTTGGAACTCTGCCCTAAAGAAACAGCTGAGAATTTCTCTTAGCAGAGACTGGCATAAAGTTTTTACTGTCGGAGAGACCAAAGGTTACAGGAAATTGTTGAGTGCTTCATCGTGTCTTCACCTAGGTAGCCCATAAAAGTTTGACTAGAGCAAGGCTGAACAAAGAACAGACAGGCAGAATCATCTTTCCACCTTATTACTTCTGCAATTGTTCTGAGTGCAGCAAAGGACAGAAACCGGAGTGCCTGTCATCTGTTGTTATTGCAGAGGACTTCAGAATTAATTTGCAGTTAGATCCATAGCTGGAATAAGCTAAGAACTTTGATAGACCAGTAATTAAGTGCCTGATTTCATTTTGTCTATGTTGCAGTAAATTAATAGTAACTCTCTTGATGCTAAAGAAATTGAAGTGTGAAAAGTAAATTTGACCCTAAGTGCTGTGCATATTGATTTGCTTGTCCATCAACAAAAACAAGTAAATGCAGATAAATTATTAATTGGGAAATGATTTCTACCTCTTTATATATGTGTTCAAGGATTTACTGTCTATGATGCTATTGATGCCTCTGTTCTCAATTTTCTCATAGTGAAATTCTCTTTAGGGTTACCCGTAGTAACACAGGAATTATATTTAAGCTCATAAAATTTTGCTTAATTTTATTGTAGTAATCATATTGCTTAAAATAATAAGCTTCCAGTATGAGGAAAGAATAAAAATCAAAATAACTTGTATAAGATTCTTTGGGGATACGATTGCAGTGAAACTGTATATTTGAACAGTTCCCTTGGTCATCTTTTCAGGGAGGATGGAGGATTTCTCCAGGAAATGTAATTAGTGTGCTTAGTCTATCGGGTCTCTGCTCAGCCATGTTTTAGCCTAGAATGTGATCAGCTGCCTAACTACCCTCAAGTCAGTTACCCTCTTTGAATGGCATATCCAGTCATATCCAGTGGAAGGATGGTTGGCAATGGACATGAACTGAAATGTGAGAACTTCCATTTAAACATAAGAAAACAACCTCCTTGCTGTTCGTGTGGTCAAACATTAGCTGCATAGAAAGATTGTGAAGCCTCCATCCATGGAGGTAGTTGAAATCTCACTTGATGTGACCCTAAGAACCTGCTTTAGCCGAACTTGCTTTGGTTAGGGTAGATGGATCAGACAACCTCAGAGGTTTCTTTTGACCTCAGCCTGTGATTTTTAGGACTGTGAGGACAAGAATAAGCCCACAGAAACAGATCTCTATAGTAAAAATTAAAATCTGTAGTGTTTAGCAGTTTCACTTGCCTGTGTCAGTATAAATTACAGGTTGTTTTGCTGCATTGTGGAAGCCCACAGAAGGCATTCAGATCACATGCTTTGAAGTCCTAAATCTAATACTACGTAAATGAAGGTTTTTTGGTGCAATTAGTAACAACAATTGAAAGTCCCAAGTAAACTGACTTCCACTGCAGTACAGCAAAACATGTGAAGACTGATCATTAATTCAGGAGCAATTTCACTTGGCATCTGGCCCCTTCTTCCCCTTGGATACCATGGTGTGGAAGGATTTGATTGGTTTCATAACTTGCTGTTGGGCCCTGGGAGCCCTCCATTGTGATTATCTGCTATTACTGTTGAACTAGAATTATAAAGGAGACCATCAGCTTTATTTCATTCTTTACCCTGCAAGCTATATAAATAAATACAACTGTAGACAGAGGAGAACAAACAGCTGTTCTTTGGAGTGAAGAAGATAAAGATGTCCCTGCTGCCTTCTATTTCCCATATATCCTGTATGAAAATTGTTTAATCTATAGACTTAAAGCTGTGGACAGTGCCAGTAAACCTGGCCAGAATTCTCGGCAATATATATTGTAGAATTAAAATTATGAGTTAAGATTAGATATATTTTGTATCACAAGCTCATTCCAAACCCCCAGACTCTATTTGTGCATATGCAGCTGCATAAGCAACTAGGTTATAAAAAGACATGTAATTGTATATGCTGTAACAGTCTGAGGCAGGGCTGGCATTTGGTCTAGATATAGACAGGCTCTGTGCATGTAGACTTAGTATGTAAAACTCAGAATAATAAGCATCTGTGCTTTTGAATAGCAGATTACTATTTCTGTTTAAATGCTAACACATTAACAATAAGCAAAAGTTTTTTTTAAGTGATGAAATGTTACATTGAGGTACAGGAATGTTGTGATATTGTACTAAGATATGCCCTGTCGTTCATCCTTCAGACTGTTTACAAATTAGACAGTATCATCTTCAGTGTCACAGAACAAACAACTGGAACACATAAGCAGTAGTGATATTCTGTAATTAGAGACTAATTAACCTGAACTGATCTGCTGTTCTTCCATAATAGCAAGGGATTGCAGTATTGATAAGCCAACTCTTCACAAAAATAATTTTAAAAAAAGTATTGAAATATTCTACAGTTGTCTGAATCCTATTTCATTATTATCAATTTTTATTACTAGAAATTAATATTACATGAACCTATTAATATTGTAATTCATATTACAAGACCATTTCTCTTCAATGTTTTATCTTTTTAAAGATTTGGATTTCATTCGGGAATACTGACACAATTGTAGGACTGCCTTTGTGTAAATACTTTACAATTTACAGATGTCTAGGTACAATAATAATTAAACAAGGCTAACCTAAAGCAGAAAAATGTTTTTAGATTTGGCTGGAATCAGGAAGATGTTCATTGTGACACTGTGTATTGAATGCTCTAGCGATGAGTGGTAAATCCGGGATTTTACTCCTGCTGAATTTGACACTGGAGAAAGCAGAGGTAGACTCTCCATTGCAAAGGGTTTATTCCACTTTGCAACATCTGAGTGCTATCAGAATCGTATCAATGGATTAGAAATTACTGATGGATCTGAAACGTATGTAAAATCCTATATTTTTTATTACGTACATTAATTATATAAACATTATTTTATAAAAAGATTTATGTAAGTGAAACTGAGATTATACTATGTCCTACAGTGTTTTTGTTTTTTTTTTTGTTTTGTGAATAATGAGACTGGTCATGTGGTCCACTGACTAGCTCAGCATCTTCCTTGATGCAAGAGTGTGTTTAACTTTCTTTGCTATCAGTGGATCCACTAGCAAGCTTAGGGCTGGACAAAACTGCAGTTTAAGCGCTATGTTTAAAACCAGGAGCAGACTATTGCACTGCTAGGTACAGAACATCTTCAAGTATCTTCTCAAGTTCACTGATCACAGCCTAAGAGATTAATCTTTTCTGATCATTATTCTTACTCTTCCTTTCTTTCTTCCTTTCTTTCTTCCTTTCTTTCTTCCTTTCTTTCTTTGATCCTTTGCCAGTGGTAAAACTGAGTGATGATCGCATTGCAGATTGTCAGAAAATGTAGCAGATCAAATATTTTAGGCATCAGTGTACCTATATAGTATCTGTGCTTTCTTCTTTCTACTGAAGCCTGTATAGAGCCCTAAAGAGATTTGTTGAATTTCTTCTTAGTGATTTTTGATTTAAGTATCTAAATGATTTCACTCTGCTGCTTTAGAACTGAAATGAATCTGTCATTCTTCTGCTGAAATATTCATGCTTAAAATAAAAACAAATGTTATTAAATAGATCAACTTTCTTAATCTTAGCTTACTTTAAAGATCATTTGTTTCATGTTGTGGCTTACAAAGAAAAAGCATTTTCAGAGTAGAAAAGCCAGATTCTGCGTTTCTGATCATATTTCAGGAATGACTTTATTTATAAAAAAAATTTGCTAGTGCTGTACTTGATAACACAGTATTGAATGAGGTGCATTAGTATGACAGAGACATTTGCGACATGGGAAACATCTGTAGGTAAAGAGTATTGTTTTCAAAGATGTATTAGAAATGGCAATATCTTTCTTTGGAAATTAATACTTGACTGTATTTTGCAGTTTTGAAAACATTTCCCCAAAGAGTTTTTAAAAGCATCCAAGAGAAAGACACCAATTTACATCAGCAGAATTACAAGCCTAAGATTGCAAAACACTGAACTAGTACAAAACTTTCCAGCTTGAATAATGATAGAAACAAATGTGTAGAGCAGACTAGATACTACAGTCATTGACAGTAGAGCAACTTCAGTAAAGATTACAAAGCTGAATTTATTTCTCATTTTAAATCTATTTCTTTTATTTATTCATTTTTGAAGGTTATGAGGATTATGATCACATTTACAGCTCTGCATCGCTATCTACTTGGAGATGATGGTGACACCTTAGAGAAAACGTGCAAACTCCTGATTAACCAGCATTCTACTCTGTTTATCCAAAAAAATTGATAACTGCTTTTGACCAACTCAATTTTGTTCAATCATGTTGTCTCTACCAGCCTAAACCATTTCCTAAAATGGTCCTTTTGCTGTTCCTTGCAATCCTATTATTGAAGGAAGATGTCTGTGGGAACTTCAGGCTTTTGGTTTCTGCACAGGCCAATGAAAGAAGGGTGGTTGCACACATGCCTGGTGATATTATCATTGGAGCTCTGTTTTCTGTCCACCACCAACCAACAGTTGACAAAGTTCATGAGAGGAAATGTGGAGAGGTAAGAGAGCAGTATGGCATTCAGAGAGTGGAGGCAATGCTACATACCCTTGACAGAATTAATTTGGACCCAACACTGTTGCCAAATATAACACTAGGATGTGAAATAAGGGACTCTTGCTGGCATTCTGCTGTGGCTCTGGAGCAAAGCATTGAGTTTATAAGGGACTCTCTTATTTCATCAGAAGAAGAGGAAGGGATGGTGCGATGTGTAGATGGATCTTCATCATCTTTCCACTCCAAGAAACCCATTGTTGGTGTCATTGGCCCTGGCTCTAGCTCAGTTGCTATCCAGGTCCAGAACTTATTGCAGCTTTTCAATATACCTCAGATTGCTTATTCTGCCACAAGCATGGACCTAAGCGACAAAACTCTGTTCAAGTATTTTATGAGAGTTGTACCATCTGATGCACAGCAAGCACGGGCTATGGTGGACATTGTCAAGCGCTATAACTGGACCTATGTTTCAGCTGTACACACTGAAGGTAAGAGGCTTTTTCTTCCCATATTAGGATGCCTGTGAACCACTTTGTTGTGGTCAGAGAGCTACATGATGATAATTGGATGGATATTTTTTGTCAGTCAGTTATCAAGTGCATAGACTTTTATTTCACTTAATTTTGGTTAAGTACCAAGCTGAGGTAGCGCTGTTTTGATAACCACTGAAAACACTTTGAAATACAGGATTGTGTGAGTTAAAGGAGAAATTGTGTGCTTACTTTTGAGTTTCCTATTTTTTTTTAACCTTAATTTAATTAATTTATTTTACTTCAATCATTCGATATATTTATGTGGAATAACCATTTTGACTGTATTGAAATCAGCGGGTAACAAGAAAGTGCTTGGTCTTTCTAGTGTTGAAGAAAGCTAAATCATCCTTTGAAACAGTAGCTAAACCAATGATTACTACTAGAGCCACAGAGGCTTGACTGCTAAAAGACTTGTGGTTCTGGTTAATATCCGAATGCAATTCGTCCTAGCTTCTTCAGATCAGTACTGTTTCTGTCCATTTTATAGTACTCCATGGAGTATTGCAGCCACTCCTTGCTCTGTGTCTAGCCATTGGATTTAGAAATAAGCAGAAGAATTCTCCTTGTGTCTTCTTCACACACCATCAGGTTTCCAGAAAATCAGAACTATGTACTGTATTTCTTTTCTCTCTTTATTAATTTCAGCTAGAGCTTGATTTTATTTGCCTAGCACTCAGAAGAGTACAATTAAAAGGAAATGCTGTGGAAAAGATTACATGAATTCTTTCTTCCTTGTGGTTGAGTGGTTTTATCTTGCTGTGAGTGACTACAATTTCATATTGCCTAAAGAGAAAGTTTCACTAGTCCCTGTTTAATGGCATCGCAGTGTAATATGTTTTCTGAATTAGCTTCTGTGATGGATTTTAGGTTCTCACCTTTGTTCAGACAGGTTCAGAATATGATCTGGGGGAAAAAAAAACACCACGTTATTAAGAGATTGAGTACTGGTGACAGCGTTGCTGAACAGCAGCAGATGCTGCTGGCTTTATTACAACCAATAAAAAGCAGATTGTCCTTCCCACACACGGAGTATGCTTCTCTGGCAGAATTTATACTATTCAAAGCCCTTTTTGGTAGAACGCTGGTTGAATGCAAGTATGCAGAAATTATTGTACTCCTACAGATACGTAGTGAGCTCATTCTCCAGTGTTAAAAAAAAATGCAATTTAGAACTTAGATGAAGATTGTTGTAATCATTATTCCATCATGATAATGAAGATTGGTAAATAACTTCAGTCTCTATTCTCTGGGGATGCATGAGTATATTAGCAGTTTAAATAATAATGTATAAATCACTCTACGTCATATCATGTAGTGAAACTACTCTGTGCCTGCTGATGCCTTTGGCATGGTTTGGTGTGCAGCCTTTCCTCTACAAATGTGTATGCGTAATATCACAATAAAAAATGATGCCAGTGATGCATTGCATTAGTTTGAGATTGTATATCCTGACTACTTATGAAAACTTGTGTAGTTTCGTATGTATATCTTCTGCTTATTGAGCAGAGATGCTTACATATTCAATGGAGAATTGTCAAGCTTTTGTCAAGGTCTGAATGCATAGGGTGAAAATACTCACTTTTGCCACTTCCCGTGGATACTCTTCTTGGAGCAGATGGTAGCATATGGCATGTTAATCTCATGGTAAAGTAACCTTGCTCTGTGCTTTGGAAAAAAGGGAATAGACATGCAAGGATCAAAACTGGAGGTGGCTGCTGTGGGCAAGATGAGTTGAGTGTGAAGAAGAGCCGATGAATGACTTTACTTCAGTAAGATTTGCCTACTTCTACCCACATCTAAGTGGACAAGATAGGTGGTACAGTTAATACCTGAGGCCTCATACAATTCGTGCCATATTTACAGCAGTGTAACTCTGGACTTTGGTGAATGAACATTACCTTTGGGTTACAGGAATCTTGTACTCTATTAACATGGTCTGGTCATGATGGTGAGTACAATCTGCAATCAAATAGCATCATACAGGTGTTTTGTAACAGTAGAACAGATGGTATGTATAATGGTATAGACAAATACAAGCTAATGAAGGTACTTCTCTGAAAGCTGATGTTCTGGGCACTTTTAAATGTTATGGCAGATGTTGTCCCTTCCAGGAACAAAAAGATTATTAAAAAACAAAACAAAACAAAAAAAAGTCACCATAAAATAAAAAAAAAGATTGCTATGCTGAAGTAAGGAAATTCAGTAAGCAAGCAAAGAGATATATTATGGATTACTTTAAGTTTTGAATTAATTTCCTTTCAATAGAATAATTGTTTACTTATAAATATCCTGAATAGTGCCTCTATACTTAGTGCCCTACATTCACATTCACTAATTCAAAGCAGAAAAAAAATAGATTCCTGTTCTTTTTATCTTGCTCTCCCATTTACACTGGAATTTAATTAAGTACCTCCAATAATTCTGTAGTCTACACTCAATATCTTTAGCTAATCTTTGTGCTGTAGCCAGATTACTCCAACACGAGATTTCTGGTTTCTGGGAAGGATGCCCCATCCCTGAGACAAGCAAGGTCAGGTTGGATAGGGCTCTGGGCACCTGATGAAGCTATAGCTGTCCTTGTTCATTGCAAGGGATTTGGACTGGATGTCATTTAAAGGTCCTTTTAAACTCAAACAGTTCTATGATTCTGTGGTTTCCAAGGATAGGGAGGGTCCTAACATTCATAGCTAGATTGGGAAAAAAGAAAAAGCTGAAAATTCTTGGTTATTTCATCGCTTTGATAGTTCCATCATCAGACAATATTATAGGTCTCTTTTTGTTCCAGTGTAATAAATGCCTGGGAATAATTTTATCACAAAAATCTTTCTGTTTGCATGTTTCTTTGTGTACTTACCAATCACGCTAAATGAGTTGGATTAAAATTTTGGGAGGTTGAGCAGAAAACGTTGTTAAATATTAACTCTAGGTTTTCACATTTAAAATATGCAAACACTTTGAGAGATGCTAGTAGGCTTTGCTCCTTTGAAATTTACCTTTATGGTTTAATCAAGTGATGCGTCCAGTTGTGCAAGTAGCCACTCACAGTAATACAGTAATGTTTTTTCCTACTAATGGGAAGGTGGCAAACATCATTTTCAGTGATTACTAATAATTTTAAGTAGGAAATTTCTCCAATCTAATTAACAAGAAATATGAGTAACAAATGACAGATATTTGTCATAAAACAACAGTCATTTCCACTCACATGTGTAAATATAACAGTGTATTTTACATAAGCCAGTCAGGAATCTTCACAAGTCTCAGTCAGTTCCAGATTGTAAGTCCTGATGCTTAGCTCTATTAGGAATGATATGACTCAGAAACATCAGTTGTATCAACTCAGTTTCCAACTCTTCCTTGCTTTTAATGATTTGTGGAGTTCTACTCTGAACCAATCTGGGTTTGAAGTAAACCTCCTTCACTCATCACCAGGGCATTTTTTTTGAAAAGCCACATCATTTATAGAATCCAACTTATGTTGTGGCTCAGTGAACAGATGTGTTAACACTGTGGGTCAGGGGAGCAGGAGTGAGCAGGCCAAGAGGAAAAATATGGTTGGAAATTCTTTGTGCTGCAACCTATCCCTTAAAGCCTGAAGCAAGTTTATTTTACTTTATAGATTGCTATAGCACATAGGATGTGCCAGAGACCATTTTATTTGTTGTTTCCATGTTGATCTAATTCTCTCAGCTGACTTCACTGTTTGCTCTTTTTTTTTTTTTTCCAACCACTGTAACAGAAAGTGGATTTAAAGCAACTTTTCTTAAAACAACTTTCACTGCTTAAACTAACATTGCTGATAGACATTAAGTTGATAATGCTGCCAAGACTCTCTCGTCCTCTCTTATGCATCTCTCTGAAGCAAAGCAGCTCAGCAGAGATAAACCCTGCAGCTTTGTCCCCCAGTTTTTCAAAGTACATGATAGATTCTTCTTAGCTTTATCTTCTGTCTACATCTGAGGAAATTAATACTTGTGCAGGAGAGGCCCCTGTTAGGATTTTGGGTGGCCATGCATATGCAAATGACCCGTGAAGCTCAAGCAACCAGTTTCGCCTCAGCCTTTTCTTCCTTCACCATTTCAAGCTACAACAAAGTGGAAAGGACTGGGGAAAATGGGAAGAATCTGGCTGTCTGCTACAAGAGATAAAGGATGCACCTCATTTCACATATGAAAGCATTCTCTGGTCTTTCCCTGAGACCCAAAGATCAGAGAAAAATGTATGTGATTTTCTTCACCATCACTGAGATGAGAAGGCTTCGTTAAAGTTGTGTTTGAAGCTCTCACATTGACTACAGTGACATTGGTATCAGGCCTTCCTAGCCAGAAACAAAGTCAGTCCCTGTAAGTCTCTGCATAAAATTTGCTTGGAGCCAAATGAATTGATAATATGAATGACAGTTTTCATTGCTATTGGAAACCATTTCTTTGCCTCTCTGAATGAAGTGAAGAGGTTATATATGCTGGCAAAACACAAGCTCACAAAAGTACAAATTTATTGAGGGTGGCAAGAGATAAATTTCAATTCATTATGTGAAAGGTGTGATTTACTTCTGAACACAGCCTGAAGAAGCAAACTACTCTGTTAACATTTTCTTTACAGAGCTCTACAGGCAAGCATTGGCTCAAACTCATCCTCAAAATACTTTCTTTTTAATAACATTTTCCTCCATTTAAATTTATTATAAAAGTTTATACACAGGTAATTCACCTTCTTTTTCTTAGGATACACTCTAGCAAGTATAACAGAAAAAGAACTCTTTTTTTGTGCACATAAGTGTTATTTCACACATTCACTTTTGTATTTGTTCAAACATGCTTGGTTATAAGACTATTTTTGCCTATATCCTTTGCAACTGGGTAAAGAGCAAACTGAAAATTAGTCATAATGTGTGGGAATAAGATGAAACGAATGAAGGAACTGCAATAAGTGTACCTTAAGCCTGCTGGTTGGAGTAAATTTTGTTTATAGGATTATGGAGATTTTCCTTCAGAATCCACCTTTTTTCTTCTTCAGATACAAAATATTGTGTTCAGAAACTTTCTATGCTTTTCACAGAATACTGTAACTGAAAATGAGATTCATTGAATTTTTAAACATGAGTGATATTTCTCATGCTACATTTACATAAAATGCACATAAATTAGACACACACACACACACACACACCCCCCGAGAATATTGCTATTCCATGCAAATATTTTCAAACTCAATGAAAATGTTTGTCTGAATACTTTATTTTAAAGATGGAAGAATCACTGGTCTAGAGACTGGAGAATGTTTTCCTTTGTCAGTGCTTAATTTCTGCCCATGAGCAAATGAATTAATTGTTTTGGTGTTTTTTTTTTTTAATTTTAATTTTTGAAATTAGTTTTCTTTTACACTAATTTATTTTGTTTATGAAAGAATACGTGTCATACACTTGAAAAACAGATATTCCATAGACAAAAATCACTATGTTTCAGGAGCAGTCAGATTTAAAAGCCAAAATGACTACATTTGTAGTGAATTAAAGCAATGTCAAAAGTCATAGGTTAGTTAAACTGCTTGTCTTGTGGCTTGGTAGTGTATGAGTTAAGTCAATGTTGCTTCAAAATCAGAGTGTTTCCCTTTAATTAAGGATCATTAATTGATATATGGAGGACCAGTCCTTTACTTTCAGTTAAATTGCAATTTCTCTGAAGACTAAGAAAGACAAATGGCCTGTGCTGGATCCTTTAAACTTTGCAGACTTCTCCAAGGCAGTTCTGACTATCTGATTTCTGAAACATTTGAAACAAGGATATGGTGATCTTGGAGATAAACCAAATATTGTAGACTTTGCTTTAATTTAATTTGGAAGACACTGTATGGAAGATAACATTGCATCCATCTTACTAAAATATGATTGCAGCCTCTGGTGATGTGGAAGCATACCATGTCGTAATGCTTAATGTTATAAATATGTATATTGTGAGTACGTACATTAAAATAGTGATTGGAAATGTTATTAACAAAGCAGTAACAACCTACCTTGGCAACAGATTTTTGAGACAATGCGTTTCATAAATCACACCCTTGTTTTTAAACTAACATGATTTAACTCATCATTCTTAATATGCTGACTGCAGAAGACTGCAGTGAAGATTCCCTCTAATAGATGGCTTTTATTTATTTATATACATTTATTTCTTTTTAATACAAGTGTCTGGCAGCATTTGTGACCGGCCTGATACATGATTCAGGTGATGTTTGCAGAAACCTCCATGTAGTATCAAATACATTGTTAAAAGGTAGACAAATTAGTATTTGGGATGGCTATTGCTTGAAGTCCAATATATACTAGACAAGCTACAAAGCTAATAATATGAGTGCCTATTGAACTTCCTCAGTGAATGAATCCTACAGCCAAAATTTAACTTAACTGCTTAGAAGAGTGAAAATACGTAGATCAGTCTGTTCTGATCTAGTCAAATGTTTCTCGTCTGCCATCACCTAAGATTTGATTTTTATAAAAAAACCTTTTTTTTCCTGAGGAAGATTTCTACTAAATTCCTGGGTGATAGTAGAGGCACAAAGAGGAAAATTTCCTTAGTAATACAAATAGAGATATCACCAAAAGGAAAATGTAAAACTTTAGCAAGAGAATCCTTTGATTAGGATTTATGCAATTACTTATGTATATGCTAAAATATTTATGAACAAGATAGTTACAACAGGTGAACCAGTTGTCCAATTTTGATATTCTAGAGTATAGCTTTAAGCAACTGTACATATAACTATAGTTAGTCTAGCACAGCAGAAACAATTACTTTTGTTATATAAAATGTCAATATGTAGTTCTTAGTCAATTAGTAGTTATTGATTAAGCTAAAACATACTGTTAACAAAGATACACACAATATTCTCTTAAGGACTTCAGCTGATCTGGTTGGACTGTGAATTATCCTTCCTGTCCAAAAGAAACAGTTATACTGCTCCAACCAATAGCCTCTTGATTCTGATATGTTCTCTGATGGTCTCTTCCCAGGCTTTTTTCTAATCTTCTGGCTAAAACAAAGAACTTCAGTTCCCAGGTCTCTTCTGTGAAGTACTGTCAAGTACTGTAGAGTAATATTTTTCCTAACAGGAAGTTGTTCTTATAGATAGTTTTATAAATCTTTCTAACTTTGTCAAGATCCTTTTGAAAGAGTATCTACCACCTTTTTTTCTCTTTTTATTAGTGAAAATGTTACTTACGCTTCTTCAGCTTGCATTCCTGCAGAAGCAATTTTAGATTCCCATAGAAGCTGTTTATGCGCACCTTATCAGCAAATCAGTGCAGTTTTGGCCTATAAACATGTATGCATATGTTTTTCCCTTTTACAGTTATCTTCCTTCATTTTGTCGTAGCCCAGCTTCTGCCCATCTGGCTTACTAGCTTACCTTCCTCAGTATTATCTCTGTTTGCCCTTTTTCGGGCTGTTTTTCTACCCTCATATTTAACATTTTTCTTTCTTATCCCTTCTCAGTCAAAATAAGCTGTCAAACATGTTGGTGTCAATAATTGTATGAATAGGATACAATGCACAGATTTGGAAAAAAAGCTGATTGAATTTTGGTTAAAATAAAGGTCATCAATGTTGTGTACATTTTTTAAAGTTAATTCATTTGGAGAATTCAGATTTAGTCCAGGTGTCTTTTAAAATTCACATTTTAAAATCCAAGTGCTCATTTAAAAATAGGGTTCTAAGTAGATACATTCTTTAGCACTTCTACATTTATGGATCTACATTATGTATCATAGTTGTTAGGTCTGTACCTTTTTCATTTAGTTGAACGCAGGACATTTTTTTTCACTTTCAGATGAAGCCTTTAATGGGAAATATAAGCTGAAATTCTTTCTCTGCATCGCCTTCATAAATGTCAACAGTCTTCATACCCAACTTAGTTATAAATTACATTGACATAGGGTTACTAGCCAAAACATGTGTTGTACTTGAGCAGCCCAAAACCATGTCCCATCCATTTTTTCTCTACCACGTTGCCTCAGAGACGACTCTTGTAAGCAAGAGAGGCGAGCAATCAAGGAACATACTGACACATTCTTCAGAGTGTTTTCTGGCTCATAAAAGTTATAGATGGCTGTGATCTAGGAACTGCAGTGAACAAGCAGAATAGATGCATCCTGACATCATGAAGTGATTGCATTTATATTTAGGCACAGAAAAGAAGGGAAAACAAGAAGCTTGAAAAGCGGTCTTATACGTTCTGCTGACAGAAGAGGAGCAGTTAAGATCTGTTCCATTCTCACTTCCATTCAGTCTTTGCACTCTGGTGAGAATTTTGTGGGAGGTCTCCAAAGAAGAACAGAGAAAAAAATCAGTAAAAATAGTCAGAGGTTTCTCATTCGCTTTTACAAACAGAAAAGAAGGTAAGGGTGTATTTGTCAGGTAAGCAGTTCTTCCTTTTATCCCCTCTTTTATCTTTACCACACAAAAATATGTGATCCAAAACCTGCTCACATCAACAGAAACTTTCCAATAGTTTACAATATGTGCCCAAAATGAGAATGTATGCCATCTTTCCAGTGCAAACCTCTCATATTTTTCCTACCATCTTATGTATTTATTTATTTCCAACACTGCTCCGGGCTGTGAAGAAGCTAAGTTCACTACCATAGATATGCAAAAGGCAGGCAACTTGTCTGACCTGCTTCTTTTCATACAGGGAAAGCATGGTGAATATCTCAAGTTTAGTGGTCTAAATGAACACTTGGATCAGATTCTCTCTCTTCTTTTTGCTTTCACCTTCTCTCCGTCTCACACTTTCTCTTTTTATCTTTCTCTTTATTCTTGTCTCTCACAACTTTCCCTTGAAAGACCACTGTACAGCACTGGTTAGAAACTTCTTTCTTTGCACCTCCACACTTACTGAAATCAAAGAGGAATGCAGATGCTTTATATATCACTGGATATGAGGCTAAAAGCTTTGTTCACTCAGAAGTTCTGTGGAGGGACTGATTTCGGCTGCTAATGTTTGCACCTAAAATACTCAAATCCAGTAGCATCTATGCTTTTGCATGCCTAAGTATTTTAAAAGAAGGTATCTGGTAAAGCATGAATTCAAGAATGTCAACTTTATGGATTTTGTATAAAAGTCTGATTTATTTAATGACAAAAAACAGGTTGGAAATCCAGGTCCTTTTGCTAAGCTGTGTAAGACTCAACAAAAGATTGCAATCTTTATAGTTATACCAACCTGCTGATAAGCAGTTTTATTGAAAAAGTGAAGGTTACAAGACCTATGGACTTAACAATTTATCTTTTCCTCCTCTGTTTCCCACTTGGATGTTCCTTTAATTTAGTCACCTTCTTTACCCTGCTTCTGTCTTTGGCCTCTCGCCTGTTAACTAGAACTGTCTGAATCACTCAGGCTGTCATTGTCCTTTTCTTTCCCTGCTCCCAGGCTGACTTTATTACAACTCTATGCATTATTCATGTATATTCAACAAACAGTTTTATGCAGACAACTTCAGCTACGTGAGCTGTTCACAGGCTGCTCAGGCAGGGCTAGAACTCAGCGGGAAGAATGACATGTAGATGGTGCTGACCCAGGAGATGATGTGTTGAGAAACCTCAGAGTCATGCATGTATGACCATGTCAGGCCAATACTGAAACTTCTCTGTCCACAAAAGGTGGTGTGTGTGTCACTAAGCCAAGCAATGACAAGAAGGACTACTGACTTCTCAGCTATGTGCTGTGAATTTGCCTTTGCTAGTTGGCTCTTTCATGATTCAGTGAGTTGGAAGCATAGTGATGTCATTTATTTCAGGTCCATTCAAATATTCCATTCAGGAGTGGGAATCAAAATAAAATGCCAAAATTTATAACACTATACAAAATTTGACCTGTGTGAATTAGGTTTTGAATGCAGGACAATACAGTGGCTACTGGAGCAGAGAGTTTGAGTTGATTTATAAGTAAGATGTCTCGTGGAGTGAGCGTTCTCTTGGAGTATACATATGGACATGACAAAATTGCAGACACTTTATCAATGCCACGTGATGGAGACACTGGTTCAGATACCCCAGAGTTGCATGGGGTTGCACCATTTGTCATGCTCAAGTTGATCCATCCACTGGTAGGTAAAGTATGGGGCATGGCACTGAGGAGATGATGACATCTGCTAGTTTTGGAGAACAACTGACAAGATCTGAGCTATGATGGGTGTGCCTACAGCCCCTTCTGTGACTTGTTGTGGACATGCTTGCAACCATCTGCAAGTGGGCCTGTTCAATGACTTTATAATAGTTTGGTATTTTGTGGGATGGGAATTGGCAGACATAGATGTCCTGGAAGCATTTGCTCCAACCACCCACATTTCAAATGTGTGATGGAGGTGTTTTGAGGTTCAGTAGTCCACAGAGTTAGGAACACTCAGATACTACTAATAATGTAGTCCAGAGAAACCCATGAACACGCAGTTTGCGTACATGTTCTAGAAACAACCACATGTGTTCATGCCCGTGGAAAGGATACTGAGTATATATTAACTCTGAAACGTTACTGAGAAAAATACATTTGTTGACATATCTCCCCCCCTAGGAAGGCAGACAGACTGTGGACACCAGAAGCCTGGAAAACTGAAAGCCTAAAACCTCGTTCCTATTTCTTTTTTACATATAAGCTTTTCACTGATCTAGCTTTTTCCTAGTCTTGAACAGTTGGTAGAGTGGGTGTTACATCCAACACCTCCGTGTGACAAATCTCAGCCTACAAAATACTGACACGTTTACATTTCATTAACCATATGGGATCTAATTATGCTGCCAGCTAAAATACAGGTGCAAGTCCCAAAGGTATGTTTGCTGTATGAGCACAGTCCCTATAGAACCATACAAAATCTTTGCCTGCACAGACCAGGGAGTTAATTTGACATCTGTGACTAATGTGTCTCAATTGAGATATGTAGAAAATGAACTTAACACATTACTGAAATAAAAAGTGAGATGGAAGTTTTGATGGCCAAATATGTTGGTATCTACGTATTTACACTGATAAATAAAGAAAAATTCAAGATGTTCCCAAAAAACAGCATACGTGTGTTTCAGTAGACCAATCATGTCCATGAAGAAAACTTGCCAAAGGTAGCCAAAATCCATAAAACAGTGCAACATTGCTATACTCTTTCTACAGGCAATCTGGAACAAAGTGGCACAGATTTGGTAGTCCTCTTCTTGCTCTGTCTTGCTGGGATGTCAGTCCAAAGACATGAGTCCTACATAATTTCACTTGTAACAGTTTTATCACAGATTATTTTATTAGATGGGCTGTAGAATGGAATAAGTGAACTCTATGAATGTGAAAGCCAAGACTCTAAGTAAGAGGAGAGGAAGCAGAAATCAAAAGCCTAGGTGAAGAAGAAAGAGGACAGAATTTGGTAAAGAGAAAATAAGTACAGAAATAGAAGTGGTGCTCAAGAAGAACGGTTTCACTGACACAATTTCTGGACCTGAATATTTAATATATCGTAGAATCATAGAATGACTTGGGTTGGAAGGTATTCCAAGGATCATCAAGTTCCAACCACCTGGCCACATGAAGGGCCGCCAGCCTCCAGGTCTTATCCTTAAGACCTCCAGGTCTTAGACCAGGTTGACCAGGGCCCCATCCAACCTCGCCTTCAACACCATCAGAGATGGGCATCCACAACCTCTCTGGACAACCAGTCTCTGTAAAGAACTTCCCAACGACATCCAATCTAAACCTTCCCTCCTTGAGCTTAAAACTGTTCTGTCTTGTCATATCACTGTCTACTCTTGTAAAAAGTCATTTCCCCTCCTGTTTATAATCCCCCTTTTAATACTGGAAGGCTGCAATGTGGTCTCCTTACAGCCATCTCTTCTCCAGGCTGAACAAACCCAGCTTCCTCAGCCTGTCTTCATGGGGGAGGTGATCCAGCCCTCTGATAATCTTTGTGGCCCACCTTTGGACCCTCTCCAACAACTCCTGTAGATTCTGGTAGAATCACCTCCTTCAGCCCCCTGGACATGCTTCTTTTAATGTATTCCAGGAAACACTTGACTTTCTGGGCTGCAAGCACACATTTTGCTGGGCCATGTTGAGTCTCTCATCAACCAAAACTGCCAAGTCCTTTTCTTCAGGACTGCTCTCAGTCCATTCTCTGTGAAATTTGTCTAATCAGCTATACACCACACATCTGAATAGCCATGGATTAGACTTAACAATGAAGACTTCAGATGTCCAATAGCCATTATTTGCTGTCCTCTAAAAATAGTGATGTAGGCATTTGTAACAAAACTATTCTGTTAATATGCATGTATGCATGAGAAGATGCTACAACTTCAAAGATCAGCATTTTTCCTGATGTAAAAAGTTTACTTGGAGGCACCAAAAAAAGTGTGGCCAGCAGGCTAAAGGAGGTGATTCTGCCTTTCTGTTCTGTGTTGTTGAGGCCTCACCTGAAGTACTGCGTCCGGATGTGGAATCCTCACTATAGGAGAGACATGGAACTGTTGGAGCGCATCCTGAGGAGGGTCACAGAAATGCTCCAAGGAATGGAACATCTTCCCTGTGAGGAAAGGCTGAGAGGTGGGGCTACTCAGCCTGGAGAAGAGAAGGCTCCTCGGAGATCTGAGAGACCTTTCGTTATCTAAAAGGGAGCTGCAGGAAAGAAGGACAAATTATTTAGCAAGATATGTTCTGATAGAACAGGGGAAAATGGTTTCAAGTTTAAAGAGGCTAGATTTAGGTTCGATATAAGGAAAAAGTCTTGTACAATGAGGGTGCTGAGGCACTGGAACAGGTTGCCCAGAGATGTGGAGGATGCCCCACCCCTTTCAAGGTGAGGCTGAATCAGGCCCTGGGCAACCTGATGTAGTCTGATGTAGCCATGGTGTCACTGTTGATTGCAGGGGAGTTGGACAAAATGACCTTTGAAGATCCCTTCCTACTCTAAGGATTCTATGCTTCTATGATTCTTCTATTCTATGAAAGAATAATAAGGCTGATTGCATTGAGTTTAAATATTATCTAAAAAAAAGTGGCAAATACCAAGTAAATGTAGATCCCAGGATGTTGATCACATTTTTAATATTGTCCAAACTTTGCTTTAAATATTTTAATCTGGAAAATATTGCATTATTCTAAAGTCCCTGGTGATTTTATTTTGACTCAGCATAATCTTGACAATTGAAAAGTCTGCACTTACTAAGAGACAATTTCTCATAGAAAAGATTCTGCAGTAAGAAAGCTTATTACTACCTTATTTCCAATAAAACATTTTTTAAAGTTATGAATCACTTACATGTGATTAATAAAAGGTCTTTTACCAATTATGTACAAACTACATTTCGGTGCCTAACCTTTCTAATAAAATCTCAGTACTGAAGAACCCATCCCTACAGCAGAATAATCTCCTGAGCAGATCAATATTTCAATATTAAGCAGAGGTGCCTGACCTATCTGTGGAAAATTGATTGTGGAAATTGCCTCCCTACTCAAACCACTGCTTAATCTGACCTTACATTCAATGCTGTGCTTCTACGAGATCCTGTCAATGTGCTTTTGTTAAGTGTCATGAAGTGTACGTGTGCTGCTAGTTTGTTGAACAGGAACATGAGGATTTCTCTCACAAACCAAGAACTAATGTTGTTGTGTGGTGGTTTTTTTTTTTGATGCTGTTAATTGTTTTGCTAGCACCCTTTATAACTTTGTGAATCACTGTGTTTCTATCTTCTACTAATCTGACCTGCTGGATCTTCTTCTTTCTTGTTATGCACCCAACATCAAGGTACCTTGACCTCAACTAGTGCCCATATGTCATTATGAAAGATTAATGAAAACAATGTATTCCCAAATAGTACCACACACTTCTTTGGAGTTACTTTACTGTTACAGCCTGAGTCCTTTTCTTTCATGGTGTAAGCTGTTTTATTTCTTTTAGCCCAGAGAGTGCAATGGAACTAAACAAAAAGAGATGGCAGTGTCAATCCATCACATACTCTGCAGGGTTCTGCTTCAGCAAGTGCTCTGAGCCCTTTTGATATTTCTACTCTGTACAGTTCAAGTGGCTAAGTGGCATCAAATCAAAAATTGTTCTTCGCTAATAGGTAATAGGCTTTGAAGGCATATTGGACAAGTTTTATGTTATCTGCTAGTATAAGAACAATGCCAATGAAGTAACTGGCTCTTTCCTTAATGACATCTTTCCTCAAAGTCTCAGACTCTGTGTGGCAATCAGTTTATTCATTTTTTCCCTGCAACACTTTCCTCTGAGCGAAACCCTTGACCTTTCAATCTTGACTGAAGTAGAAATAGCTATAATACAGTGAATTCTGTAAAACAGCACTTCGGAATAAATTTTCTGTTGGAGGTCAGTGATGGCTATCAAAATACTGTGATTTCTATTGACTATTGTACTGACAATATTTGTGTTGTTAATATGCAAAATGTAGTTCAAAAATTTATCTGAAAATTTTAAGCACCCATGGGGAGCTTTGGACGCTATTCCAAAACATTTTTTCCAGTTCTGATGTCATGAATTTATAATTCTAATATTTCTAATGGTAATAATTCTAATGTTATTGTAATAAACAAACTGAAATGAAGTGAGCAAATATATACCGCTGAGTTGAAAAGACCAAGGACTGAGGTTAATCACTAAATTTCCTAAGTGTTAGTTCTGTCTGTGCTTCTCTTTTGACACACTGCAGTGAACCTTAATAAAACAAATCTGGAAAAATAAGGACTGGATTTGAGCAGTGGATGAGAACTAATCTATGATATGTGTACTTATCCTGCTCCAGTATTTCATTGTGTAGAAGCTCTTGTGTGAACATGAAGAGACAGTACCCTTCTTGTGAGCTTTATAGTGGTAAATACCATGCAATTCTGAGTTTTCAGTTGCTATACCTGAACAAAATGTCAGCCAATTTGTTCTTGAAAAGCTAATGCAATCTGATCATGCCAGATCTGCCTAGTTTGAAAAGATAGTGATTCATACTGTCTCCAGCTGTGCCTGGGAATTATTTGGGACAGTCCTATTTGGTTCAGGCAGAAAAGATTCTAAGGGCTATCACAGCAATTTAATGCCACAGATAATCATATTTCAGTACTGGGGAATATTGTCCTACACTGATTTGTTTATTAGTAAAAATTTGTTTCCTAAAAAATACCTCTCTTAACCTGCAAGCAGATATTAAAGAAAGCAGTTATAAACAATACACACATAGTTGTTCAATCCACATGAATGTTTCCTTAGTTGCTTGCTTTTCAAGGATCTTTATTTATTTGCAGCTCTCTATAGCTTGTTGAGATATTTAATAGCTGAAAATGTATTATTAAATGTGCCTTGTTTTATTGGAGTGAATAATGAGACTCTTAAAAGAGCTAGCTGTGAACTCACTAAGTTTTAATTAAATGAATATATTTTGTACAAACATTACTGTCTATTGAAGAAGGTTAATTTTAAAAGAACGGGTATCTGAGAAATTAAGAAAGATAATGAATCATGTAAATTAAACTCCTCAGGATCAGACAGCCAAATATGAAGTAGGATGGGCACTTTTTGAAGTAAAGATATATTTCTCATACAAAGTTTGCATCTCAGTTAATGTCATCTAGTGGGGTCTTTTAGGGATGAATGTCACACTTGGGAATGGAGGGAAGAGCTCTAATATCCTTCAAAAATTTTTTTCAGATAATGTAACATGGTTGTCCAAAACAGTAATACGGTGAAAATTGTAAATATAAAGATCAGTTAGATCTCATAAAATTAAATAGATAGATAAAATCTATCTGTGTGCAAAGTTCTGAAGAAGAATAAGAACAGATTGAGTCAACATCAAAAGTAATTCATTCTTGTCACCAAACCAAAACAAACATTTCTTGGCATAGAAATGGCTGTAGGTGGCATAACTGGGTTTGTTTCATTTTTTTCTTCTTACAAAGATACTGTGCACTGAATGGAGGGTGAGATATTCAAGTGGTGATTCAATTCTTCATTTTATTTAGCCTCTCCATTATTAACCTTACGTGACTACCTTCCTAACTCGTGTTGTTTAGATAAGTATTTAAAATGAAGTTTGCTGAGTAATAATCTTCATAATGCACAGTATGACTCAAAGAATGGTTTGGGTTGGAAGGATTTAAAGATCATCCATTCTAAACCCCTTGCTCTGGGCTAGCTGCCCAGGGCCCCATCCAAACTGACCTTAAGCACCTCCAGGGATCCATAATTCTCTGGGCAACCTGTTGCAGTGCCTCACTGACCACCAAGTAAAGAATTTCATCCTAACATCTAACCTATCTTCCCTCTTTTATTTTAAAACCATTCCCCCTTGCCCTATCACCATCAGACTGCACAAAGAGTCGATCTCCATCTTGTTTATAAAACCCCTTTAAATACAAGAAAGCTGCAATGAAGTTTTCCCGAAGCCTTCTCTTCTGTAGGCTAAATAACACAAACTCCCTCAGCCTTTCTTCATCAGAGAGGTAGTGCAGCTCCCTCATTGCCCTTGTGGCCTTCTATGGATCCAGTCCTATAGGTCCACATCTTCCTTACCCTGGCAGTCCCAGAGCTGAATGCAATAATGCAGGTAGGGTGTCATGAGAGATACTATCAGGTCCTTTGACCTGCTATCTACACTTCTTTTGATTCAGCTTTTTGGCAAACTTGCTGAGAGCATGCTCTCAGTTCAAATGTCTGTGTTGCCAAGATGAGTTGTTCAGTAGTGCTGGTACTGGTCCCAGTACAGACCCTTGAAAAACACTGTGTGTCACCAGTCTCCACCTGGACATCAAGCCCTTGGCTGCAGCTCTTTGAGTGTAACCATCAAGTAATTCCTTATCTACCAAGTGGTCCTTCCATCAAATCCATGACTCTGATTTAGATACAATGATGTCATGCAGGATAGTGTCAAATTCCTTGAATAAATCAATATAGAAAGGCATCAAAGTCTTTTCTAGAGAATATGCCTCAGTACAAGTTTGTGTGATTAGAAGTAGGTGTCAGGGAAAAAGAATGTACAGCTGCATAGTTTTTCTCATAGATGTCTTCAGTGATCAACACTATTACTAGTTTCATGTAGTGCTTTTGCATCCGATGTGAGTATAGTAATTTTAATCCAGATGGGTTCTAATGATTGAAAATTATTAACCAGTACAAGGGAGAAAGAGCAATTGTAGATATAAGATAATTAATTGTAGATATAAAATTGTGGCTAAATAGAATAATTAGATGGCTTTGAAGACTAGACTAAAATTATTCGTACTATGTGCTTAAAAATTTTGTGGTTTTTAGTATTTAATCCAAATGGTCCAATCTTTGAACACAGTCATTCAAGGAATCTTCTATAATTTTCTTCTTATAAGTTTCTTTTTATAAGAAATATACAGAAGATTCTTCTATATTCTTCTATATTCTATAAGAAATTCTGACACCTGCCACAGGAGGCTCAAGTTGTAAGCGCTTTCCAGAGCTCTTCTGATGTGTGTGATGATTTCTATTGTCTAAGTGTGGATCTCAGAGTGATGAAGTTCTTGTCTTGCCTGCCACAAATGCTCCTATTTCCTTGCTGATCAACGTACAGTTCTGCAATTATCTGAGATTTTATCACTTTGGAAGAAAGGATGTGGTAGAAAAGAACAACTTACTTGGCAGTGATATGAAAAAGGCAAATGTGGTCTTAGAATAGGTATTTCCCTAAAAGGAAGAGTATTTGTCCTGCTGTACAGGATTCTGTCTATCATGTTCAGATTATTGCAAACTTGTACTTGTTACTGTCTGGGGAAGAGAGAGTGAAAGTGGGGACAGCTGTGGAGAGGGGCTGTTAGTTAATCTGAACCTGAAGAGCCTGTCTAAGAGTTGGCTTTGTTTAGTGGAGCAAAAGGAAGCCTGAATAGTATTACTGTATTTAAATACCTCACACTGGTTAGTAATGATGGCTGAAAGAAAAATGTTAACAAGTGTGGTTGAGTGTTAGATGGATTCCTAGCTCTCAGGTGAATGTGGTTATAGAATAGCCTCTCAATAGATAAATGTTGTTTCCTGACCAGAGCTGCGCTGGAGATGAAATCTATGATTCTGATTCTATGTTAGAGTCACCTTAGAGGAGGCCATTGATTTTACACTTCGACTGCATACTTGACCTTCAGCAGTAAGTACATATGTATTTTAGAATAAACAATGGTACCGAGACATATCTGACAACATATCCTCAGCATCTTCAAAGACAACAGCCAGGAGAAGAAAGTGATTACGAGAACACTGTTGTGGTTAATCTTGGTGAAGACAGTGAGACATAATGCATTTTCAAGTTAGTTTAATTTCACTCTCTAGAAAAAAAAAAAAAACTTTGCCATTAATGAACTTGGAAATAAGCTGATCTACAATACTGCAAATTGGAGGAAAAAAGGCAATTCATATAGTGGAAGTAATACAGCTTGATAAATGGAACAGACTGTATACATCCTGATGTTAAAATCTATACTATCGTTCAAATAAACCAATTGTTATGCCATGTTCCAACTAGATAAGGGACAAGAAAAATGGCCTGAAAAATTCAAATAAGAAAAATTCAATACAGTTAGCTAAAATAGAGGTAAATTCTGTGGCTTGTTCTTCATACCTCTGTTGCCTTTTCTTTTTGAATTCAGTGTGAAATTAAAAAAAAAAAAAAAAAGAAGGAAAGGATCAATGTAGCTTTGTACATAAGGAGAATCTGCAAATTCTAAAGCAATTTCTAAGTGGATTTTTGGCTTCCTGGTACACTAATACCAAAATAGGAAAAATTAGTTGATAAATTTATTTCAGTATGAGAGAATTCTAATTTGGACTGGCCACACAAGAAACCAACCAAAAGAAACCCACACACCTGAGATATTTCTTAGTCTAATGCTAAGCGCTAGGCTGGAGACTGGATGTTTTGCACTGAAATTCTATAAAATCCACAGTACTGACTGCATCAGAAATTGGAATTTCATTGTCCAAGGAGAGTGCTTTGCTCAGATCTATATTCCTGTTACTACTTGGACTCACTGTACAGTTGAGAAATTTGGACAAAAGAATTTTTGACTGGACAGACTGAAGGAAACTTGTGCGGTCATACCTTACAGTTCCCATTGCTGGGACATGTGCAGTCTCTGCTTTAACTCAAGACAGAGGGAAATGGAAACTCACTTCACACATGAGTGGTACATACCTAAATCACATGAGAAAGGGTTGATGTAAGTCAACAACCATAGGGAAATGTTTAAGATGAGTCTCTCAAGCAGAGAGATAATAGCTTTAGCTGAGCTAAATCAGGCACCTTCACCATGATGCAGGGCAGGTCATCTGCAGCATTTAGTTGGCATTAACAGTCAAAACAGAATGTTGATTTTGAGAGCTCTGGCAGTGTTCTTCCTTGCACTTTAGAAGTTTAGACGTATAATCCCATATTGGAGTAGCAGGGTAGCTAAATACCCAAAGTCTTTTTAGTTTGTTGCCTTATCCAGAAGGGATAAGACTCCAAGAGTAATTCCACTTACATATTACTATTAATTTTTACCATGAGAATGGTAAGCTTTGGAACAAGTTTTCCGGAAGGGTTGTGAAATTTTCATCCATGTTGATGTTCAAAGCATGACTAGACAAGGCCTTGAGCCCCCCATTCTATGTTGTCCCTCTCTGGAAGAGGACTGGTGACCTCTAGGAGCTGCTTCCAGCTAATACTTCTCTACTACCATTCTGTTCTCTGGATTAACTGTGGTATTGGTGAAAATCAAGCAGATGGACCACAGTGAATTTTGTCCTATGTTATTCTTATTCCTTTCTCCTCCTAATACAGTATTTCAGGTATTGTAGTACTATCTCAACAATCTTGTGAGACACAGAGACCGTGATCCCTCTCACTGTAGTATTGAGCAGTGGTCACTGGATGTTTCTAAACAGTAATGATGGAGCAGAACTTCTGAATCCCAGGCTAAGTCTGGATCAGCCCTTGTTTCAGGCAGTAGAGCATAGCTACAACCAGCAGAAACCAGAAGTAAATGGAATCCCAGTGCTGAGTGACACTGTGGGACATAAACAGTCATGCCATTCTGAACAGTGCTAAAGAGGAGTAGAGCTTCAAGTCCCCTTTGTTTCCCACAGAAATGTGTCTGAATTTATTTGTGCAGATAATAAATGTTTTGCAGCAGATTGAGAAAGTTCTGCTCAAAACGTACTCTGGGAATCTTGACACGTGAAAGAAAATTAAATCCATGTTCCCTGCTCCTTGTCAAGAAAGAAAACAGGTTCCTTTAGAGCTGACAATGAAACAGTAAGCAGTGCTGGGTTTTGTGGGCCTACAGTATCTTTCTTAGATATCAAGCAAGTTTAAAAGCTAAAAAGAGCTTCAAGATGGGAGGTAGGCATATTGGCTGTAGGATGATACTTAATGCAAATTTGTTGAGAAGAATTTTTTTTTTTTAATTAACATTTGATTTTTTTCTGTAGCTCTGGAAATGAATGTGAAGTGTGCAAATCTCTCTAATTTGTTAATTTTAAATAGATTTGATTATCTGAATCTCACTTCTGTGGTATGTTTGTAGACATCATGACATCAAAACAGTGCAGAGTGGGATTGTTCCATCCTGACTGACTCAGGGAAACAAACTAGACCTACTGTGGGCATTGCTGCATCAAAAACAAAATATTTTTTTATCAGAACTATGATATATCCATTTGGATGTTAGTATAACTTGAATTTCTGTGCAAAATGATTGCATGATCTGTTGAGATCCATGTTCTTAGAAGAAAGAGAATGTTATCACTAAGTGGTTGTACTAGTTGTTACAATAAAGCTTTCTGCCATCTTCTTGTATGTTGCAATGATTCAGTGCTCATGATTTGACTTTTATTTCCCCTGACAAATGCAGTCAGACAGCAAGCAATATTTCAGTGTATTAAGAGATCTAAAGTGGACTCTAGCTTGAATAAATGCTTGTCACAAAAAAAAGCAGATGTATTTGTATTCACTTATGATGACTAAATTGAAATAATCTGATAGCTGCAAAGTAATTGAGCTGTGTAATTAAGAAGCGAGCGGTTAGGGGAGAGTGTATGTGGGAGGATGGGATATATTTATTATTGGCACCACATATTCACATTTTTTAATTCATAAATAAAAAATCATATATTTATTATGTGAAATATTTAGGGTCTGTGCTGAAGCTCAAAGAAATTACGTGAATCCACTTATTTTACCCAAATGCAAATCTGCAAACGAGGATAAATGCATGTAAGGAATAGGAAGGAGGTAATTACATAAATTCTGTCTGTATTTCCTCTTCCTCATATTGTCTAACTATATATTTAAGTGGATCTGGGGCAACATTTACTCTTTCCTAATTATAAATTACTTAAGAGAATGGAAAAATAGGGCCATTTTTCACCCCACATGAGAGCAGACCCTCTCATCATAGGAGCAATATAGAAAATACATTGAAGCTGAATTGCTGAAAATATGAGACTGCTTAACCTGTTTGTCTTAAAGCAGCCTTGTGTGTTGTGATTTTTTTTGCATTGCTTCATAGATTTAAATGCCACAAGACATCTTTCTGTTCAGACACAGGAACCTTCTGCAAAATACATATTGTAGACTTTTATCCTGTGAATCAAGTAGGGGAGGAAATCATTCTTTCCTTTAATTCAAGTGCTGTCAAGACCAAGAACTTGTGACTAAACCAGTGTATATCTTATTGAAAGACATTTGGTCTAAATGTAGGGCCTCCAGGAGATGATTAATCAGCTACATTCTTTAATTATGTTGCAACAGTTAATTACTCTTGCTGTTAAAAGTTGTCTTGCTTCCAATCTGAATCCTGTCTGTGTCTGTCTCCATGGAGACATTTTTCTATGGAAAGAATGAGGAACTGTGACCTCTCTGCTCATAGAGGTTTCTATTTATTGTATTTCTTTGTAAATTGTTTCTCCTAATATCAGGCTACAACTGTCCTGACTGGTGGATGCATTCTGATATCTTAGTGTAAATAAATTTACACAACTATATGAGATATCAAAATCCATCTCTCACAGTTCACATGCTATTCTTTGTAGCTATTAGAAATTCTTGTTTGTAAATGTGCTTGAATTTGCCCTCTCCTCCCAGTTTTGATTTCCATTCACCTTGGCTATTAGCCTCAGGAAAGTATTCTTGCCAGTCTCATAGACTTCACCTTCATAAACGACATCTTGAAAGAAGAAATTAATCTTCCTCAGGGAGAGGCTTGCCTATTATTGATATTGACCTGATTTCACTATGTTGTGATGTCAGGGAGCAATTACTCAGGGGTCAACACTGATGGCTTGAGGAGCCTGCTGAAAACAGATTGATCCCTTTATCTACCTATCTATTTATCTATCTATTTTTTATTTGTTATTTTCTCTGGTTGATTTCTTTACATCTCCTTTTTAAGCTTTTGAAGTCTGGGATTCAGAGCCAAAGATGAACTCAAGGCGGTCCATGACAAGTTCCTGCCTTCTCTTTCATTGTCTGTGGCTCCTAAACTCACACATACACTCTATTTAAATAGAAATCAGTCTAGGATTTTGAAGTTTTGACATATACCTGTCTACAACTAAGCTTGACCAAAACAAGTGTATCTGACTGAATATATTTTTTCTATTTGATGAAACCTGTTTAAAATACCAGAATAACTTAAAAGATTATCAGTGCTAAAAATCTCATTTTACTGACCTGGCATACAACGGATAGCACTGCTTAGAGACAGATGTTCAGTATCAATATACTTTGCATTTAATCTTACTCAGACATGATGTGCTCTCACCCCAAGGAGCAGAAGACCTTTATACCAAATCCTTGTTATAAGGTTCCTGTGCTGAAATATGTAAGAAGCTATCTACATTTATCATGCTCTTCAGCTTCAACCCAGCTAGTTCCATACATTTTCTCCATGAATACAAGGGGTTTGACATTGACTAACATACGCAATATCCTGAGAATTTGGAAATGAAGGAGGAATGTCTTGACTGACTTCTACACCCATGATGAAGAGAACGTTTTAATTCACTCATTATTTCAGTGGCTTTGAGTTAAATATTACTCTTTATTAAGACTGAATGAGCCATTCTATAAATTGATCAGCTTTTAACAAATTGACCAAAATTCCTAATGAGATGCCTGGAGAAATAGAAAATACTCCAATGAAAGCCTGAATTCCCGTGCAGTACTCACAGTGAGAGGGTAGTAGAGGGTGGGTGGGGAGAAGGGGTTTGTAAGGTCTATCAGCAATAGCTAATAAATTACATTCATTTTCTATACTGAGCCTGTTTTGATTGTGACTCCGTGTCCTTAATTTATGACATCTTTTCCACAGTTTTTTTTCCCCCTCTTCCTTTGAGGAGAAAGAGTGACAGGGCAGTTGTGGTGGAACTGTCCACGAAGTGAAACCACAAAGTACATCAAATATAAAAAGGATTTTTAAAATAAAACAAAACAGAACCACTCTTGGTTGCTTTTTATTTGTAGTTTGTTGATTTAAGTAAGTAATAAATTTAAATAAATACATACTTATATATCTCCTGCAGAGATGTCAGGTCACATTCTTGCTCATAAAATTAAAACAGCACCCATCAAGAATGGAGAAAAATAATAAAAATGTTTAACCTCATTCACATGTGAGGATATTATGAAATCAGAGACTTCATCATCATTTAAGAGCTATAAAGTTCTGGTAAAAATAGTATTCATGATGTTTTTTGGAAGACAGTTTCCAAAATCTTCAAAATAAGTCTTATCATATTGAATTTCTTAATTATTTGTCAGCTTAAATATTTCTTGAAATCATTGTGAGGAACCGCTGGGCAACTTTTAGTTCAACCTGTTGGTGAAAGCTGGACCTTAGATTAGATTCTCTAGGATCTCTCAAACCAAGACTGCAGTGAAGAATATTCCACCAATCCATGGGACTACATATTCCAATATTTATTTGGTTTCATGATGAAGAATATGCTTCCTATATCTGGATGGCATTTTCCCTGTAGCATCTGCTCTCGTTGTCACTTGTCTGATCACTGTGGATTGTTGTGATGAGAGTACTGACAACTTCTTAGTAAAAAATTTGTAAAAACACTGCCAGAAGACAGTGTTCAGATCCCTCTGACCTTTCTCTTCTAGCCTGAATAAAAACAATTCTTTCAACCCTTATTTGCTTGCAAATTTATCCAAATTCTATTCAACTGGATGGCCCTCAGTGGCATAGTATCCAATTGCTCAGTGTTTCTCTTAAACTTGGGTGAACCAAAACTTCGTATTGTCAACAAATTGCCTTCTGTCTCTGAAGCCATCCCCAGTTTTGGAAATAAAAATGTATTCCACATTTTATATAGAGAAGGACAGGACTGATTCCTCCCTTTTCTCCCTTTCCTCCCTTCCTTTCGTTCTCTGTTTATGGATTTGGGGATCTGTATTGATTTGCATTTCATTTCATACTCCATATGAACTAGATTTAGAAAATGTTTAAAAATCAGCCCCAGAGGTGAATGTATTTTACTTCATTTATTCTAATTTGTCTTTTGAAGGAATTTAAACTTGAGAAAAATGATGACATTTTCCATGCAACGTGTTTCAAGGTTTATTGCACTAGTCTCTATCACATTTTTTCATTAGAGTAAATGCATCTACGTCTGAAGTGTTTTTAAATTTGTTCAGAGCTCAAATATGCTTTCAGGGAAGGAAGTGGTATCATGATAGTCTGATCTTCTGTGGAGTGTTTTTAGTGTGAGCTGGAAGTGTTTGATAACTTCTAGATTGGAACCCAGAGGAATCAGCTGAATAAATTCTTCCTGTTTTATGCATGAATTATTTTCTTGAACCATGTTTTGCCTATTTCAGGGCAACTGTTTATAAATGTTATTACTGCTAAATATAGTAGGATGTAAAAGAAGATGTTGTGAACAAAACCAGCCTACTTGTCTTTTTGAAATTCATTAGGCCTTGGAATATCTCTACTGTTTTCAAAGAACAAAACCTTATTGAATTCCTTTTATTTTTAAGCGATAGAGGAACCCTTTCCCTTGTACTTAGCATTTTCCAGTAGGCATCAAATATTGACATCATTCATTTTTCCCATGCAAGTCTGATTCTGGGGTGTACTTCCTTTTCTGTAATTAGGAATCACAACTTCAAATTTTTTAGTTTTTTCAATTATTTTCTATGTACTTGTTTTTTTTGCAGAAGTAAAACAAGTTGTGTTTTTGTTCCTGTGTAGCAACACAGACACGAAGAACAGATTAATATCTGCTCTCAGATGCATGATAAATTCCTTAGAATTTACTGAGTTAGTGGACGGTTTGATACCAAGCTGTGGCCTCAGCTTGCCATCAATAAAATGCACTTGGCTTTCATTGCTCTTATGCAATACAATATACATTACAATGTGTAATACATCATACTTGGTAAACTGTCTGTATGCCAGAACTCTCAATTTCCATTCACTGCTCACTCAGTATAAGGGATGCTTCAGCCTTTAGCTCTCTCTAGAAAAAACTTGGGCACTTGGCTTGTCAGGAAATTACTTCTTCTAGAGAGAAGGTAAAATGTAAAGACAATTTTGTTTTAATGTGTTACCAAGCACAGAAGATTAAACCAAATCTCTGTTGCTTTTTCTGCTTTCCTCTCCACTGCATGCCTGAACAGTCCTCCAGAGTGATAGGCAGCATCTCATCAGACAGGGTGAAGGTGATGTATGACACATCCTTCTGAACACCAATTTCCACATTCCAGAGCTCAAACATGATGACAGTTCAAGAGTAATGGTGCTGATGTGTCACAGTGGACACATCTACACAGTAGAGTAGATTGGAAACCTTATCCAAAGACCACTGACAGGCCCCTTAGACACCTTGCTGCTTTGGGTTTGCCCTCTGCCTCTGACAGTGCTGTAATCAGTCGTTGTCATGTGCTGTTGCGCTGAAGTAAGTACAAACCTCATACAACATTCCTGGGGATGTTAGGAATTTCTCTTCAAACAACAACAAAAAAAACCTTTCCTTTTTGGAAAGTCCTGTTTTTATGTAATCCTTGGACTTGGCTGTGTGCTGCGTGGAACAATCATTTCTCCTTTTGGCCTCTGGAGTACACTACTTTTAATGTGTTCACCACCATTTACTGAATTGGTGGAGTGATATTTAATGATGTTTGGATGATGGCAATGACAGAATCACAAAGATTAAAGATGACCTTTTAAAACACTCTATGAGCTCTAGAGTGAGATATGCCCCCATGGATAAGTGCTAAAAGCAACTGAGAGCTGTCAACATCCTGTGAAATCCCTAGGAATGAAGAGAGCAAACCTCTCTTCTCTATAGCACCTGCTCAGCACTGGCCAAGGCACTGACCAAGGCAGGGCTTTTTCACAATTTCTGCACATACCTATTGACTTCTGTTTTGCAGACAAAGCTGATATGCTTACAGAGAAGTAAAAAAAGGAAAAGGAAAAGGAAAAGGAAAAGGAAAAGGAAAAGGAAAAG